>NC_053497.1:138525801-138800801 GCF_905171775.1 Rana temporaria
CTGTAATGTAAAGGGGGACTCTGTGCACTGTAATGTAAAGGGGGACTCTGTGCACTGTAATGTAAAGGGGGAACTTTGTGGACTCTAATGTAAAGGGGGAACTCTGTGGACTCTAATGTAAAGGGAGAACTCTGTGCACTGCAATGGAAAGGGGACTATTTTTATTATATTCATATGATTAGAAATGTTAAATACTAACAAAATATATGTATAGTTCATAGTATTAAAAAAAATAGTTGTGCACCGCAGAAGTGTACATGTTTGACTTGAAGAAAAGGTGGCAACCCAAATGGTACAATGTAAAAAATAAATGATTCCAGATCATTTTTTACTAACCTTTTTATGGACATTCTGGTGTAGTCCAGAAATTTGTCTTCATGGTCACGGAGGTCTTGGTACATCACCCAAAATTGCCCTCTTTCTTCCCGATCAGCAATGACGGGGTGTATCCAAAATCTGCGTTGCCTCTTCCTTTTTCTCTGCCTCTCGTTTACAAGATATTGGCTAGCAGTGGCTGCTGCCATGAACAAAGCCATCTCGTCATCACTCATTTTCACAATGGAGTCAGAAGCACAAGGATGACCCGGAAGAGGAATTATCACCCAGGAAGAGGAAAAAAAAACCTTTCACATAGCAACAAATGATGACAGAGGTGATCTATTTTACTATTGGTAAAAAAAAAAAAAAAAAAACGCTGGACGTCGCTCTGCTCAAACGCGCGCAAACGCGCACAAACGCGCACCAAAACGCGCGAAAAAAACGCGCGTAAAAACGCCTGGTAACGCCAACGCCTAGGTGTGAATGCAGCCTTACAGACAGTAGAGGGCAGCAGATCCCTACATTAATAAAAATAGAATGGTAGCACGCTCCTGCTGAATGTTAACAAACCCTATGAACTTTCAGTGGGATGCACAAGCTGTATTACAATTCATTAAAGGGGTGTTCCACTCATTTTTTATGTTTATTAAAAGTCAGCAGCTACAAAAAGTGTAGCTGCTGGCTTTTAATAAACATACTCACCTGCTCCACGTTCCAGCGACGCGCCGGCCGGGGCTCCGCTCCTCTCCCCCCCTCTCCGGCCGGCGTCTTCATTCCAAGTGTGGGCACACGGGCGTGACAACTTTCGGCTTCACGGCCGGACACCCACTGCGCATTCGCGAGCGGCACTGCGCCATCCGATTGGACAGGCGATCGCCTGGGACCTGTCACATGGCGATCGCCTACAGGGAGGGGCTGCCAAAAGGCGATTAGATTATAATTATATAATCTAATCGCCTTTGCAGCCCCTTGGCGGAAGGAGGAAGTGGGACAGGAAGTACCACTCCTCCTGAAGCCCCCCCCCCACAAAAAAATATTACATGTCCAATGTGGCATGTAAGGGGGCGAGGAGTGAATTAAGCGGAAATTCCATTTTTGGGTGTCTGTAGCCAAAACATTTCTTAACTTTGGATAAAGTTGGAAATGGTTAAGACAATTATTATTTTTTTGTTTCCCATTGAGTTTCCCAATTTTGTGACCACTGTTATTGAGACAAAAAGTGATGGGAAATAAAAAATAAAATAAAGATGTCACCAGACCAGAAGGTGAGGGTAATGTTCCTAAAGGAGACACTTATTCTGGTGACAACTGTTAACTTTGGAGCAATCAAGGGGATAAATCCAAAAGGCTCTGGGACTGAATACTTATTGATACAGAGTAGTAAAAGGATGTCAGTCATTCAAAAAGCTCACTGGCTCAGGTTATGCGGCTGACCTGCAACCAGAGCTACTCTTCAACGTACACTCAGAAACATCACTATGGTCAAACATTTTATTTATTTTTTCATTTTGGATAGAGCAAAGGAGGGCCTGATTGGACTTCTACTTTAAACCAAAGGAGTGCAAAACCAAATTCATAAAGAAGTCCAAAACAGATTTAATGATTTACAAGACAGCCAACGCTCTTCAGGAGTAAAACAAGCTCCCTCTGCATTTGGACTACCAGACAAGTACAAAGATGAAATATGTAAATATGAAAAATGTAATTAAAATAATTAGGGGTTCAATATTTGTACCAGTCTAGCAATATCCACTTCACTACATAGTGCAAAAAAATAGCATATTATGAACAAGATGAAAACCTTTCTTGTATATAAGAATCAAATTAAGTTTACATTTGGAATTAGAGTTAGAAAGTTGATGTACATTTCACGTACTTTAAATGCTTTTAATTGATACCATTGATGACTTCTTCCAACCAATGCATGCTATGGCAGTGTTTTCCGATTTCTTAAAGGGGAGTTCCGGCCACAATTTCACTTTTTATATATAAATACCCCTGTAATTCACAAGCTTAATGTATTCTAGTAAAGTTAGTCTGTAAACTAAGATCCGTTTTGTTAGGTTGTTAGAGCATTTAGTTAGTTTATAATCTAGAAATAGACTGTGGCCATCTTAAGTGTGGGCATCATGAAGCCAGACTGTATGACTTCCTGGATTTCAGCCTTGCAGATCTCGCACATGCTCAGGGCTGCACAAGCGAAGTAATAGGTTTCAGTCAGGTTTCCATAGCAACGGGAGTGTCGGAGGAAGTTGCCGCCCCTTCTCTATGCAAATCGGCTATTTGCAAGGACTACTGGGATACATTATGCCTATCCCAGAAACCCTTGCGAATAGCCTTGTGACTTAATAGCCTAGGCTAATAAGGAGGAGGAAGTAATGAAGGACTACAAAATAAAGGTATTTACAAGCAACAAAATAAATAAAAATTGTCCATTCTGAACACTATGAGATTAGGGCATGCAGCACAGACAAACATAAAAAAATGGGTGGAACTCCACTTTAAGTTTATTAGTATTACATTATTAGATACAATAGTCCTTCTAGCATTCATATTTGATATTCCTAATAACCAATTAGTTTAATGTACATTGTAGTCGTTTTTAGTTTTTACTAGTGGTCTTTTTTTTTACTGATTGATTATATGTTGGTGTATTTTTGTATATTTTCCATTGTTATATTATGGTACTATATGATATTATATTATTAGACCGTAGCTGTGTAAACTGTTGGCGCTATGTAAATCCTGTATAGAAATAATAATCATTATGAATCTTTTTTTTTTTTTTTTCTGCTCACAAACTAATTTGGTATTCATATGCCAGAAATGTTTTGGTCTTGATCCCATAATTTTTTGATTTACAATTTCTTTTTTTTAAACCTTTGTACTTGTATTTGTTGTGTAGCCTTGATGAAGGAAGAGCGCTTTTCCCCGAAAACTCATTGGCTGTCTTTTTCTTTTTTTTGGTCTAAACTTTGGAGAGATTTCCTCACACAACTATTGTGTCTTAAAAAATAATTTTTATTTATTTTTTCTGAATATTGCTGCATCTGTCCACTGCTGGCTCTAAGCCTGAGAACCGAGCGATCAAACATTGCTAATCGCTGGGTTCTCAGGGCTCCGTGTATTTAAATCTGCTAGTACATCTAAGGCCTCGTACACATGATCCGAATTTCCGATGGAAAAAGTCAGACGGACTTTTGTGTATGCCCATCAGAGATTACATAGAGAACATGTTCTCTTTTCCTCCGATGGAATTCCGATGTGAGTTTGGTCGGGCTAAAACCCGATCGTGTGTACAGGGCATAACACTCCCCTTCCCCCCAAACTGGCAATGCTGCTGTCCAAAGGTGCCCCCTGTGCTCCTTCATCCAGAGTGGAAGCACTGTAATACAGGAGGTGTGTTACTGGCCAGCTCACCAGGTATAAAAAAGGGAAAAAGCTTAAAAAAGAAAACCAATGCAGCTACCACATCTAATGATCGGTCAGCTGCAATATATAAAAAAATGTATTGCTGCTTTAACCACTTGCCGACCGCTGCCTGTAGATATACATCGGCAGAATGGCACGGCTGCGCAAAGTAATGTACCTGTACGTTGCTTTGAATTTGTAATGCCGCGAGCTCCGTGACGTGTACGTGGGACCCGCAAAAATATATAGAAGAATACATATCGACCTAAACTGAGAAAGAAATGTGTTTTTCTTATATTTTTTTGGGGGGCATATTTATTATAGCATAAAGTAAAAAATATTGCTTTTAAAAAAAATATATAAAATTGTTGCTCTTTTTTTGTTTATAGCGCAAAAAATAGGTGATCAAATACCACCAAAAGAAAGCTCTATTTGTGGGAAAAAAGGACGTCAATTTTGTTTGGGTGCAACGTTGTACGACCGCGCAATTGTCAGTTAAATCGATGCAGCGCCGAATCGCAAAAAATGGCCTGGTCATTGGGCAGCCAAATGGAAGCCTTCCCAATGGGACACATCTAAAAAACAAACAAAAAACAGATAAGGTTTTATTCTATTCCTTCTCTATCCAAAAGCCAAAAAACATTTGGTTATACATGAACTTTAAGTTCCCCATTGCTATAGAGCCTTACAAACTTTTTGTTCCTCATGTCCATGTAGGCCTCTATATAAATATAGGGCATTTCAATAAGATATCACATAAACCGCTAGAAAAGACTGGAAAACATTAAGGGCCAGATTCAGGTACAAATCCGGCGGCGTAACGTATCGTCTTTACGTTACACCGCCGCAAGTTTTCAGAGCAAGTGCCTGATTCACCAAGCACTTGCGTGTAAACTTTCGGCGGCGTAGCGTAAAGCCGTCCGGCGCAAGCCCGCCTAATTCAAATGGGGCGTGTACCATTTAAATTAGGCGCGTTCCCGTGCCGAACGTTCTGCGCATGCTCCGTTTGGAAATTTCCCGCCGTGCATTGCGCTAAATGACATCGCAAGGACGTCATTGGTTTCGACGTTAACGTAAATGGCGTCCAGCGTATTCACGGACGACTTACGCAAACGACGTGAAATTTCAAATTTCGACGCGGGAACGACGGCCATACTTAACATTGGCTAGACCAACTAGAGGGCAGCTTTAGTTTTACGCTGCGTATCTCTATGTAAATTTACAGCGACGGGCAAAGCGGACGTTCGTGAATCGGCGTAACTACTCATTTGCATATTCTACGCCGACCGCAATGGAATCGCCACCTAGCGGCCGGCCTAGAATTGCAGCCTAAGATCTGACGGTGTAAGTCACTTACACCTGTTGGATCTTAGGGCTATCTATGCGTAACCTGATTCTATGAATCAGGCGCATAGATACGACAATCGGATCTCAGAGATACGACGGCGTATCTGGAGATACGCCGTCGTATCTCTTTTGTGAATCTGGCCCTAAGTTGCGATTCTGCCAGAAATTCGAAATGGCGTCAAATCGTGGGACGCTAGTCTGATAACCGTCACTTCCAATTGCACTCTGATTGCGGCACAATTCTTGTACTTTTTTTGGGTGACAGGCAACCAGCGATTCTGTTTGTGTCACCCGAAGAATCGCGTCAAAATCGTGCCACGATCAGGGTGCCATTGGAAGTGACGGGGATCGCGATTTTCCGCTATTTTGAATCGCCGCGATTCAGAACGCTAAGATGTGATCGGAGCCTAAGCAAGCAGAAAACAGGGAAAGTGCTGAATTGCCATATTTTTTCGGTGAATAAAAACTCCAAATGTTCTTTTCTAAACAGGAAGAAAAAAAAACGCATCAAAATGACAAGTGTGGATTGGCCCTGACAGCGTTTGTGTAAACAAAGTAACAAAATATTTGTAAACAGAAAAGTAATGTTAACCTTACCAGCTAAACAAGTCAATAAGACTGATAACTCATCCTGACTCGCCAGATCTCTATCCCAACCCCCCCCCCAACGCACACAGCATTACGGATGGATCGATCCTCTTGGATATAGTCAAAAACTACAATAGGTCAGAGGTTTCAGAACACATCTGTCTCCTGGCATTCGGAACTGGGCATCCTATAGGAGCGGGGGTGATCAGAGTGTATTCTGATATGGCTCAAGGGGACCAAGGCTGGGACCAGAGTGCTTGAGAAGAGGGCGGTAAAAACAGATC
The DNA here is from genome assembly GCF_905171775.1 of Rana temporaria. Lineage (NCBI taxonomy): Eukaryota > Metazoa > Chordata > Amphibia > Anura > Ranidae > Rana > Rana temporaria. The sequence goes on from NC_053497.1 coordinate 138,531,750, forward strand.
AATAGTGGGTTAGAGAGGCATGGCGTAACCTTTGTGACCTGCTGACCCCCAACATGCTTAATGTGTGACAGTAAATCTGTGTTATGATTAGCCTGGGTGGAAAAGGGATAGAAACAAGGAAGGGATTGAAAAGTCTTTAATAAAAGCATGTTAAATCAACTTTCCAATATCTGCACTGATCTAATGAACTCCTTTCATTGTTAACCGTTCTCTCTAATGAAGTCATTGATGAGGGTTTATTCAGCGAGACAGAGCAAAGAGCAGCAATCATCTACTATATTCAATAACCCAAAGTAATATAATACCATAGAGTGTTAGCTCTGTTGGTGCAAGGCTGTAGCTTGGAAAACTGCCCTGGGATTTTCTTTCTGTGATATATTACAGAATTACACAAATATTCTCCCAAAGGGTCTTCAATAGATAACACCAAGTTGCTGTTTAACCCCTTGCCGCCGAGCGTACGCACATATGCGTCCTCCGCTTTCGGGGGTTATATAGGGATGATGCCGCAGCTGCAAGCATCATCCTGGTATAGTTTTTTAGAGCGGACAATCAACTTTCCGGTAATAACAACCGATGCGGCTAAAAGCCGCTCGATTGCTATCCCGGAGGAGTGGGAGGGGACACACCCCGCCGCCTCTGTCGCTCTTACCGGGCCTCCCGTCCCACCGATCCGTGATGCGCCACCTCCGGCACCTACAGAGAGACTGGCAGGAAGCCGTAAACTACTTCCTGCCAGTCGCCTGAATGTAAACATTCATGATGTGCCACCTCCGGCACCTACAGAGAGACTGGCAGGAAGCCGTAAACTACTTCCTGCCAGTCTCCTGAATGTAAACATTCATGATGTGCCGCCTCCGGCACCTAGAAAAAGACTGGCAGGAAGCCGTAAACTACTTCCTGCCAGTCTCCTGAATGTAAACACAGAAGCAACGTCGCTTCCGGTTTTCTAGGCTGCCAACGGCAAGGATTTAAAAAAATATACAGTATTCAGATCGCCAAAAACGGCAAATTTGAAGAGTGAAGCCTCGTACACACGATAAAAGAAAAAGGGGGGTTCCCCTGGGTGGACTTTTAAGGCACTAATAATATTTCAAAATATACAGGATATTGAGTGTAAAAAAGGTTTTATTCACAATTGTACATATTCATCAAAAAACGTTTAAATATTAAATTAAAATACAGAGTTTCAAAGATTGTCACCATATAGGTAAATACAAGAAGAACCTTCTTTACGTACACACGATCAGTCCATCCAATGAGAACGGTCTGAAGGACCGTTGTCGTCGGTTAACCAAAGAAGCTGACTGATGGTCCGTCGCGCCCACACACCATCGGGTAAATAACCGATCGTGTCAGAACGCGGTGACGTAAAACACAAAGACGTGCTGAAAAAAATGAGGTTCAATGCTTCCAAGCATGCGTCAACTTGATTCTGGGCATGTGTGGATTTTTAACCGATGGTTGTGCCTACTAACGATCGGTTTTGAGCTATCGGTTAGGAATCCATCAATTAAATTTAAAGCAAGTTGGCTTTTTTTTAACCGATGCGGCCCACACACGATCGGTTTTGACAGATGAAAACGGTCCATCAGACCGTTGTCCTCTGGTTAACCTATCGTGTGTACGATGCCTAAAGGAGGGATTGGGGGTCTTTTAGATCCCCGATCTCTCCATAAAGAGTACCTGTCACCACCTATTACTGTCACAAGGGATGTTTACATTGATGATTATGGCTTAAAGCTCACGAAAACACAAAATCCACAATCTCAGAAAATGTGAATATTGTGAAAAGGTGCAATATTCTAGGCTCAAAGTGTCCCACTCTAATCAGCTATTTAAGCCATAACACCTGCAAAGGGTTCCTGAGCCTTTAACCACTTAACCCCCGGACCATATTGCTGCCCAAAGACCAGAGCACTTTTTGCGATTCGGCACTGCGTCGCTTTAACTGACAATTGCGCGGTCGTGCGACGTGGCTCCCAAACAAAATTTGCGTCCTTTTTTTCCCCACAAATAGAGCTTTCTTTTGGTGGTATTTGATCACCTCTGCGGTTTTTATTTTTTGCGCTATAAACATTGGGACCATTGGCATTTTTATAGCGATCAGTTCTATAAAAATGCATTGGATTACTATAAAAATGCCACTGGCAGTGAAGGGGTTAACACTAGGGGCGGGGAAGGGGTTAAGTATGTTCCCTGGGTGTGTTCTTACGGGGGGGTGGCCTCACTAGGGGAAACACTGATCCTCTGTTCATACATTGTATGAACAGAGGATCAGCGTTTCCCCCCCTGACAGGACCGGGAGCTGTGTGTTTACACGCAAATTTTAAGGCAAACAAACGCAATAAAGTTCTCACATTTTGGTAAAATATAAAAGACAAAGTTGCACCGAGTAAATAGATATGCAACATGTCCAACGTTAAATTTGTGTGCGGCCCTGAAATGGCGACAAGTTTCAGTAACCTATATTTTCTATAGGCGATGCTTCAAATTACGATTCAGTGAAGACTACGCTTCAGTTTACCTAGGCCGATCCATCCACATGGTTGAGAGTTCTCACTGACACACGAGCAATGCTTCATGTGCACAGGTTTTGGCTACATTTAATGGTCCCTTGGCTTTTGATCGTACTTTATCCAATTCACTTCACTTCCCTGATCGGGCGATATAAATATGCAGATCGTAATCCAAGCCCAAAGCATGTTTTGTTATAGAGATATGTATATATATATATATATATATATGACACATTTCTCCATTTAACAGCGGTGTTCCTATGTATTTATATATATATATATATATTTATATGCATATTCATTTATTTATATACTTTTATATTTGTATTTATATACCATGGCCCGGATTCACATACATCGGCGCATATTTATGCCGCCCTAGCGTATCTTTTTTACGCTACGCCGACACAGAGAGGCAAGCACTGGATTCACAAAGCCAAATCTGCGCTGGGTTTCTTAGGCGTAAGTCGTCGTAAGTGGAAGTGGGCGTGAGCCATGCTAATGAGGAGTGACCCCATGTAAATGATGGACCGAGCGCCAGATAGATACGAATAACGAACGGCGCATGCGCCTTCCCGTGGACGCATCCCAGTGCGCATGCTCAGAATCACGTCGGAACGAATGCCTAAGATACGACGGATCACTGCCTACAGGGTGAACGTAACCTACGCCCAGCCATATTCACGTATAACGTAAACGACGTAAAATACGACGGCTTGTGTTCCCTGGTCCATACCTTTGCATGGGTTGTGCCTCATATATGGGAAATAACTTTACGCCGGACGTACGACTTACGCAAACCATGTATATTATGCGCCGGGAGTAGGATTGCCAACTCATCCCTTTAAAACAGAACACATATTAATTACACAGGTTCTGTGGCTGATTAAGGAGGTAATTAAACTCACTTGGTGCCTTATTTGCATTAAATTAGCCTCAGAACCTGTGTAATTAATATGTGTTCTGTTTTAAAGGGATGAGTTGGCAACCCTAGCCGGGAGCATGTACGTTTGTGAATCGACGTATCTCCCTTTTCATTTCCATTTTTGAATAGGAAATCAAAGGGAGCGCCAGATGCGTCCAGCGTAAATATGCGCCCACGATTTGCCGGCGTAGGCAAGTTACGTCGGTCGGATGAAGCCTATTTTTAGGCGTATCTCAGTTTTGTGGGCACGGCGCATAGATACGACGGCGCATATTTACACTTATGTGGCGTATGTCGAGATACGTCGGCGTAAGTGCTTTGTGAATCCGGGCCCATATATATATTACATGTTTTCGGACACAATGTATTATTATATTTTTTACATCATCTCATATACATATCTTCTAAATTTATGTAAGCACGGGTTATACGTTCACTCACACAGATTTTCGATAGAGATCCTCTTTGAATCTTTTTCACTCACTAGTTACACTCATACACACATATATATACATATACTCATTGGGACATATGTCCCCTGAATATATTTATTTACTTTATCATTAATATTTATTTATGCTTGTTCTATATTCACATATGTTTAAACATCTTCACAATTTTTATCACCATACACTATACAATCAAAGGGATTTTGTATCTGCAATCCTTTATAAGTGTATTGTTCATAGATGTATTATATACATAGGGACTTCATCATTATTATTTTTATTTTTGATTCACTTAATCTGTTTTTCTCATCCTCAGGACTATTTCTGGAATGAGAATAACTATACGTGTTTTGTGCTCTTTTTAAACTTCAAATAAAATGTTACACAGGTGTGTTTGCTCTCTCAACCATGCAATCTGGATTTGTCTAGGTTCACACCAGATACTAATTGGTAACTTGCTAATTGGATTGTTGATTGGGTTTCCAGCTGCTGTCCTTTTTGTCATGTGACCTATAGTTGTATATATACTGGACATCCACTTTCCATGTTGTAAGCTATGAATAAGCACTAAAGTTTGGTGCGTCAGGTTTTGCCCCGTCTGCTGTGGCATGCTTTTGGTGTGTTTTTTGATTTTTAAAATAAAAGCAATTTAGTTGTGGAGTGCGGCTGTCCAGAAAGTTTTTTCCTTCATTTTACGCTTCAGTTTGGTGTTTATGGAGGAGATCTTGTGCTAGAAATATTGCTCTCACTCTGGCATGTGCGCCCATATGTAACATGCGTATCACAATCAACAGTTTCACATGTAGGCGCCCCCAATGTGTAAATTTATGTGGGAATGGGGGGTTACGTATTCGTATTTATTTTATTTATTTTTGAGGGGGGGGGGGGGTATTTTATGTGCTTGGGTGTAACTTTATTTATTTGGAATAAAAAAAAATCTTGCTTAAAGCGGTGGTTCACCCTCCTTCACCTCATTATTCCATTACTTTCGGCATCGTAGCGCGAGCTACGGTATGCCGGTCTTAAATTTTTAATCCCCGTACTCACTGTGCTATCGATGATTGAAGAATCCGACTCCCGCGGGGAATGGGCGTGCCTATGGAGAGGGAGGATGATTGACGGCCGGCTCTGGCACGTCACGCTCCCCGAAGACAGCCGGAGTAGGTCTCGGCTATTCACAGCGCCTGCGCACAGGCTATGCGCAGGCGCCGTGAATAGCCAAGCCTATTTCGGCTATTTCCGGAGAAGCGTGACGTGCCAGGGCCGGCCGTCAATCACCTTCTCTCACCATAGGAACGCCCATTCCCCGGATTCTTCAATCATCGATAGCACAGTGAGTACGGGGATTAAAAATTTAAGACCGGCATACCGTAGCTCGCGCTACGATGCCGAAAGTAATGGTCTAATAAAAAAAAAATTTTTTTTTTTTTTAACAGGGTGAACCCCCGCTTTAACTTTTTTTTTTTTTTTCATCACATAGGGGATTAAAAGTCCCATATGTGATGATTTTAGGTGACTGCATGTCCCCTCTGGGCTCCACTGAAGTACTGCAACGCACATCGCATTGCGATACATCCCTTCCCGGCTATGCTAGCCAGGCAAAGTGGCAGGGTGACCAGGAAGTGACGTCATACACATCACTTTCCAGATCACAGTAAGAAGAGGAGGAGAGCAGACGTATGTGTTCGCTGTTCTACCTCCCCCCACCCATATTGGTCCCTGGCCTGCAGATGGGCAAGCAGAGCCCAGAATACATGGCAGGGGAGCACTGGTACCAGGGGTGTGTAGAAGCAATCGGGTGTCAGCGCAGTCACCCAAATACTTCCACCTGACAAGTAGGAGTCTGCCTGTCAGTTTTACACACATCCCCGTGGCTGGTAGCGAAAGGATTTAAAAAAAACTCCTACAGATGGACACCCCTCTAGGAAGGGTGCCTGCAGGCACATGCCTACATTGCCTATTGGGAAATCCAGCCCTGATATCCTGAGTTTTTTTTTTTATAGCCAAACTAGTGACCTCAATTTTTTTTGTATATTGCAAAATAGTATGGTTACCCTCCTGCCCCCAGCCTGTGATTGTTCCAAATGCAAACTGAAGCACCACACCACTGTTAAGATGTCCAAATACAACTTTATTTCAATAAAAGGCACTCCATAAAGTATCCAAACACGTTCTGGGGATCCAAAGATGCCCTCTTCATCGGGACTATAAAAACATGAAGACATCTCAATAGCAATACAATAACCTCTTTCCCAGGTTCATACTTAATACCAAATACCCAATAATATTTCCTGTATAAAAATGAATGTCAGGTAAAATTAAATAGACAATCAATATAGTACAAGAACCTAGACAAATGTGAGCCAGCGGCTCTGATAGGCTTTCCGAGTACAGCCCTTTTGGGTCCCCGGAAGCTTATCCTCGGAACGCACGGTATGTGTGCTCCTTGGATAAGACCAGGGATCTTCAAACTACGGCCCTCCAGCTGTTGCGGAACTACAAGTCCCATGAGGCATTGTAAAACTCGGACATTCACAGACATGACTAGGCATGATGGGAATTGTAGTTCCTGAACAACTGGAGGGCCGTAGTTTGAGGACCGCTGGATAAGACTGACAGGCGTCTTAGCCAATCAGGTTGGCCGGTTCTGGCTACCGGTAACCTGATTGGCTGAAGCGTCATCGAGGGCGGGAGAAGACATCAAGGCGAGGGTCGAGGACGTGGATGGCTGACTCCAGTAAAGGTAAGCGCCGGGCGGGGCACAGCGGCGACGAAGGGCACAGTGACATCAATGGGGACAATTGGCAGGCACAGCGGCGACAATTAAAGGGCACAGTGATGAATCTGACGACAATGGGCACGGTGGGGACAATTGGCACAGCGGCATGAATGGGCACAGTGGCGACAATTAAAGGGCACGGTGGTGACAATTGGCACAATGGCGACAATTGATGGCACAGTGGCTGCGTTTGATGGCATGGCACAGTGGCTGCGATTGATGGCATGGCACAGTGACTGCATTTAATGGCATGGCACAGTGGTGACAATTGATGGCACAGTGGCTGCGTTTGATGGCATGGCATAGTGACTGCATTTGATGGCATGGAACAGTGGTGATAATTCATGGCACAGTGGCTGCGTTTGATGGCATGGCATAGTGACTGCATTTGATGGCATGGCACAGTGGTGCGAAGTGATGGCACAGTGGCTGCGTTTGATGGCATGGCAGAGTGGTGACAATTGATGGCACAGTGGCTGTATTTGATGGGCACAGTGAGGCTGCAATTTTTTTTTCTGTTTGCGCCCCTCCAAAAATGTTGAGCACCAGCCGCCACTGACTAACAATGTAGTGCAAGCCGGCGGGACTCTTTCTGTGCTGCCCCCCCGGAAAGTGCTGCCCTTGGCCTAAGCCATGATACAGCATTGCCTGTTACATACCCTGAATGGGCAAAGCACAGGCCAAGTTTGAGTTTCATCCCTGATCCAAAGAGGCACCTTGCTAGTTCTAAGAGATATGTAGCGTTCCTTGTGAAAGGGGGGCATTTAGATGGATTGACCCTTTAAACCTCTATTAGACAATCCAATATATGATGTGATATGTGGCCAGCGGCCCTTTCTTTTTCCAGTCAATCAGAATACAAGCATGGAGCAGGGAAGGGTCTTGAACTACACCTGATTCAGATGCCGAATTTGCCTTTTAATGTTGCGGAACTGAGAAGCGATTTTCCATTTATCAGCGTGGAGTGTCCTTGAAAGGGTTTGAAAATGCAATAATGTACTCAGAAAAAGAGCTTGGCGGGGGGAGCCGGGTAAGGTTTATAAAGTCTTTTCCACATTATGCCTATAACAATATGATAGTTTGCTAATTATTTTATGCCTCTTTATTCCCTTTTGTATATATATTATTATTTAAAGTTGCCCCACTCTAAAAAAAAAAAACCCATGGAAATGGCGGGTCCCATCTGCTAACTCTCTTCTGAGATCTCTTAGCCCATTATCCCATCGCTGGCTGGAATCTTTTTATGCCTTTTATTCTTGTCTGCTTTATATTTTTTTAAGCTTTTCCTTTTCTCAACACCGACTCCCCTTCCCTCCGCATCCAAAAATGCTGGCTTGAAGTTGTTTGATAGAGTAACGACACATGTGTGCATAGCAAACCAATAAAACCTAATGCACTTTGCCTTTGTCTGTTAGCTCGCTGGCAAAGACATTTTCCTCTGAAAAAAAGCCACTTAAAACACATCAGCCACAATCCTACACAAAACAGCCACTTGTTGGCTGATTGTGCTGTTACCCGCAGGTTCATCTGTTTCCGCAAACACGCAGCCAGCTAAACAAACACACACGCGCCACGAAACGTGACCAGCAAAGTGCATGCAGGAGCACATAACACAACACATAAAAGAATTAAAGGGAACCTGTCACAATAGGAATCCTATAACGATCAGATTATGGGTTAATGTAAAAAGGTTACTGCATCCTAAATATTAACAAAATTTTACCTAAAAAATAAGAAATACAGTAAAACCTTGGATTGCGAGCATAATTTGTTCCGGAAGCATGCTTGTAATCCAAAGCACTTGTATATCAAAGCAAATTATCCCATAAGAAATAATGGAAACTCAAATGATTCGTTCCACAAACATTTATTCATAGGTCCCCCTGCCTCCAATCTCCCCCAGGCCCCCTGCCTCCAATCTCCCCCAGGCCCCCTGCCTCCACCCCCCTCTGCTGTGCCACCAACAACCCCTGTCTCCATCCCCACCCTCTGCGGTGCCTCCAATCTCCCCCTGCCACTAACAGCCCCTGCCACTAACACCCCCTGCCTCCAATCTCCCCCTGCCTCCGTTGCCTCCATCCCCCTCTGCGGTGCCTCCAATCACCCCCTGCCTCCAATCTCCCCCTGCCTCCGTTGCCTCCATCCCCCTCTGCGGTGCCTCCAATCACCCCCTGCCTCCAATCTCCATGCGCAGTTCCAAGCCAAACCAATCTCAGCTATTTTTACTGGCACATTCCCGCAACCACAGACATTTACGAACGGGGGGAAAAAGTGCCAGTTTTTACGGACTGTCCGTATAAAATACGGACGGTTGGCAACACTGGTTCCCTACTGCAGTAGTTATTCTTAATTTGGAACCAATAATCAATATGAGGATAGGAGTTGCCTATCTATAAAATGTCCAGGTCAGCACTTTTGTAGTCAGTTCAGCAGTGGCAGTTGCCGTATTTCTACCTCTCAAAGTGTCCATAGGATCATTCTACCAAGAAAAAAAAAATACAAATGTACAAAAATATACACTCACTGGCCACTTAATTAGGTACGCCTGTTCAATTGCTTGGTAACACAAATTGCTAATCAGCCAATCACATGGCAGCAACTCAATGCATTTAGGCATCTAGACGTAGTATCTGAAAAAGAGAAAATATCCAGTGAGTGGCAGTTGTGTGGAGGAAAATGCCTTGTTGATGTCAGAGGAGAATGGGAAGACTGGTTTGAGATGATAGAAAGGCTACAGTAACTCAAATAACCACTCGTAGGGTTGCCACCTCATCCCTTTAAAACAGAACACATATTAATTACACAGGTTCTGTGGCTAATTAAGGTGGTAATTAGACTCATTTGGTGCCTTACCTGCATTAAATTAGCCTCAGAACCTGTGTAATTCATATGTGTTCCTTTTTAAAGGGATGAGGTGGCAACTCTAACCACTCGTTACAACCAAGGTATGCAGAATACCATCTCTGACCACACAACACATCAAACCTTGAAGCAGATGGGCTACAGCAGCAGAAGACCACACCGGGTGCTACTCCTGTCACCTAAGAACAGAAAATTGAGGCTACAATTTGCACAGGCTCACCAAAATTAGACAATAGAAGATTGGAAAAACTTTGCCGGTCTGAGGAGTCTCGATTTCAGCTGCAACATTCAGATGGTCGGGTCAGAATTTGGTGTAAACAACATGAAAGCATGGATCCATCCTGCCTTGTATCACCGGTTCAGGGTGGTGGTGATGTAATGGTGTGAGGGACATTTTGGGCACCTTAGTACCAATTGAGCATTGTTTAACCACTTGACCACCAGGCACGTAAACCCACTTAATAACCAGACCAATTTTCAGCTTTCGGTGCTCTCACAATTTGAATGACAATTACTTAGTCATACAACACTGTAGCCAAATGAAATTTTCGTCCTTTTTTTCCACATATATAGAACTTTCTTTTGGTGGTATTTAATCACCGTTGGGTTTTTAATTTGTTGCACTATAAGAGAAAAAAGACTGAAAATTCTCTCTAAAAAAAAATGAATTTTTCTTTGTTTCTGTTATAAAATTTATCAATTTAGTATTTTTTCTTCATTATTTTGCATAATGTAAAAGATGAAGTTACGCCGAGTAAATAGATACCCAACATGTCACCCTTCAAAATTGCACACGCTCGTGGAATGGCGCCAAACTTCGCTACTTAAAAATCCCCATAGGCGACGTTGTAGGGTATTGTGGGGTATTGCCGAGTAGTGTGGAGTATTTCAGAGTAGTGTGGGGCATTGCAGAGTAGTGTGGGGCATTGCAGAGTAGTGTGGGGCATTGCAGAGTAGTGTGGGGTATTGCAGAGTAGTGTGGGGTATTGCAGTGTAGTGTGGGGTATTGCAGAGTAGTGTGGGGTATTGCAGTGTAGTGTGGGGTATTGCAGAGTATTGTGGGGTATTGCAGAGTAGTGTGGGGTATTGCAGAGTAGTGTGGGGTATTGCAGTGTAGTGTGGGGTATTGCAGAGTAGTGTGGGGTATTGCAGAGTAGTGTGGGGCATTGCAGAGTAGTGTGGGGCATTGCAGAGTATTGTGGGGTATTGCAGAGTAGTGTGGGGTATTGCAGAGTAGTGTGGGGTATTTCAGAGTAGCGTGGGGTATTTCAGAGTAGCGTGGGGTATTTCAGAGTAGCGTGGGGTATTGCAGAGTATCGTGGGGTATTGCAGAGTATCGTGGGGTATTGCAGAGTATCGTGGGGTATTGCAGAGTATCGTGGGGTATTGCAGAGTATCGTGGGGTATTGCGGGGTATTGCAGAGTATTGCACAGTATGGGTATGGAGCAGAGTATTGTTAGTATGGGGCAGGGATGGCTGAGCAGGGATGGATGGCTGGATCTGTGACTGCATTTGTCACAGATCCAGCCCACAGCACTCGTGCTGCATCCGCTCTCTCCCCTCTCCTCTCACACTGTACCGTTCGGTACAGAGAGAGGAGGGAGGAACCGGCGTCATCACATGACGCTGGTTTGTTTACAAGTGATCGCTCCGTCATTGGACGGAGCGATCACGTGGTAAACCGCCGCTATCAGCGGCAATTTACCGTGATCCGTGATGTGCCGGGTCACAGACATTCCCGTGTGCGCGCCCCAGAGGGCGCAATTCTGGGAGGACGTCCATGGACGTCCTCCCAGAGTTAAGGAACCGCCTTGTAGACGTCTTTCGTCTATAGGGCGGTGATTAAGTGGTTAAACGCAACGGCCTACCCGAGTATTGTTGCCGACCATGTCCATCCCTTTAGGACTACAGTGTCCCCATCTTCTGATGGCTCCTTCCAGCAGGATAATGCCCCACGGGAGCATGCGCAGTACGTCCGTCGCGGGAGCGCGCCTAATTTAAATGGTACTCGCCCCATTCGATTTGGCCCGCCTTGCGCCGGACGTGTTTACGATACACCACTGCAAATTTCCAGGTAAGTGCTTTGTGGATCGAGCACTAAATCTGAAAAATTGCGGCGGTGTAACGTAAACGGGTTACGTTACGCTTCGCTCGCTCTACCTGAATCTGGCCCATAGTATCTACAAATTATATAATATATTTATGGATTTTTTTTTTTTTTTTTTTTACTAGTAACACCATACCTCCCAACTTTTTGAGATGGGAATAAGGGACACCTATCAGCAAAAGTATGCAGGCATAGGACACACCCCTTGCCACGCCCCCTTAACCAGTTGGTAACCGCCCTATAGCCAAAATACGGCTACAGAGCGGTTCCTGTACTCTAGGAGGGCGTCAATGTACGTCCTCCCAGAGACTGCGTTGTGCGCGCCCGAGCGGGCGCGCACACGCGATCGCCGGTGCTCGCCGGGTCTACGGGACCCGCAGCAACAGCACTCGCGGTAAGGAGCCAATGGAAGCGGCTCCTTACCACGTGATCGCGCCGTCCAATGACGGCGCGATCACTTGTAAACAAACCGGCGTCATGTAATGACGCCGGTTCCTCCCTCTCCTCTCTGTACCGTTCGGTACAGTGTGAGAGGAGAGGGAGGGGGGGGGGATCGGGCGGCAGCAGCAGCCGCCGCACTGTGGGCTGGATCTGTGACAATTGCAGTCACAGATCCAGCCATCCCTGCGCAATACTCTGCAAAATAAAAATGATGATGAGTGCAATACTCTGCAATACCCCACCCCATACTCTGCAATACCCCACCCCATACTCTGCAATACCCACCCTGGGGGGGTGGGTATTGCAGAGTATGGGGTGGGGTATTGCAGAGTATGGGGTGGGGTATTGCAGAGTATGGGGTGGGGTATTGCAGAGTATTGCACTCATCATTTTTTTTATTTTACTCTGCAATACCCACCCCCCCATACTCTGCAATACCCACCCACCCATACTCTGCAATACCCACCCCCCCATACTCTGCAATACCCACCCATACTCTGCAATACCCCCCCCCCATACTCTGCAATACCCCCCCCCATACTCTGCAATACCCCCCCCATACTCTGCAATACCCCCCCATACTCTGCAATACCCCCCCCCATACTCTGCAATACCCCCCCATACTCTGCAATACCCCCCCAATACTCCGCAATACCCTCAATACTCCAATACCTTGCAATACGTCGCCTATGGGGATTTTTAAGTAGCAACGTTTGGCGCAATTTCACGAGCGTGTGCAATTTTGAAGGGTGACATGTTGGGTATCTATTTACTCGGCGTAACTTCATCTTTCATATTATGCAAAAACATTGGGCTAACTTTACTGTTTTTTTTTTTTTTTAAGCACAAAACTGTTTTTTTTTTAAAAACACGCGTTCAAAAAATTGCTGCGAAAATACCGTGCAAGATAAAAAGTTGCAACAACCGCCATTGTATTCTCTAGGGTCTTTGAAAAAAAAGCATATATAATGTTTTGGGTTTCTATGTAATTTTTTTAGCAAATAAATGATGATTTTTACATGTAGGAGAGAAATGTCAGAATTGGCCTGGGTGCTCCAGAACGCCTGATGGTGCTCCCTGCATGTTGGGCCTCTCTATGTGGCCACGCTGTGTAAAAGTCGCACACATGTGGTATCGCTATACTCGGGAGGAATAGCAGAATGTGTTTTGGGGTGTAATTTGTAGTATGCATATGCTGTGTGTGAGAAATAACCTGCTAATATGACAGAAACTAGATTTTTTTTTTTTTTTTTACAGAATTTTCAGTCTTTTTTCTTTTATAGCGCAAAAAATAAAAACCGCAGAGGTGATCAAATACCACCAAAAGAAAGCTCTATTTGTGGGAAAAAAAGGACAAAAATTTCAGATGGGTACAATGTTGTATGACTGAGTAATTGTCATTCAAATTGTGAGAGCACCGAAAGCTGAAAATTGGTCTGGTGATTAAGGGGGTTTTCGTGCCCAGTGGTCAAGTGGTTAAAGGAGAATCGTATAAAAAAAAACTTTTTTCTTAACCACTACTATTTCTTTATATTGGCTTTTGGAATTTACAAATGCAGCAATTTAGAAATCAGATGAAATGTTTAGCACTGGGAAACACGTTTTTTCATAGCAAAAAAGTGCATTTTATATACAACTATATAGATCAGAACAAAATGAGGGACAAATGACAGGACGGAGGGACATTGCTCCAAATCAGGGACAGACCCTAGAAATCAGGGACAGTTGAGAGCTATGGTGACACTAATACAGTGATCAGTGCTAAAAATATGCACTGTTATGCCGCGTACACATGATCGGATATTCCGACATCAAAACCGTGGAACCGTGACCGGTCTTTATTAAAGGAAGCTCCTGCACAGGGAAAAAATTGCACTCTGGATTAATTTACAGATCTGGAAGAAATACACAAAGAACACCAATGAACAGTGGCGTAGCGTGGGGGGGTGCGAGGGGGGCCACTGCCCCGGGCGCAAAATTTAGAGGGGCACTGTCACGAGTATGGAGAGGAGGGAGCGCCAACAACAGATGGGACATAGGAACATATACATGATGTCACCACTCCAGGCTTTACCAGTCATTATCAAGCACGCTCTCCTCTTCCCTACAGCCACCGCTGTCTCACACAGCAGATCATGTGACCAGACTGGAGCTATCTGAAAATAGGTAAGTCCATGGGTCAGGGGGGTGCAAATTACTTGACTCTGCCCAGGCGCTGACAACCCACACTACGCCACTGCCAATGAATACACATGGGGGTAGATTCAACAAGCAATTGGTTACGCAGTGCAATTGCTTAGTTGCGCCGGCGTATCGACTGCTCCTGATTCAGGAAGCTCGATACGCCGACTGCAGCCTAAGATATGTCAGCGTATAGTGGTCAGCGTATAGTATGCAAATTGCATACTAACGCCGATTCACAACCCTACGCGAGCCCTGCGTACGCAGTTTACGTTGTTTCCGTTCGTCGGGTTCTGCGTAAGGCTGCTCCTGCTATCAGCAGGGGCAGCCAATGCTACGTATACCCGTCGTTCCCGCGTCGCAAATTTAAAATTTAAAGTCGTTTGCGTAAGTGAATCGTGAATGGCGCTGGACGCCATTTACGTTCACTTTGAAGCAAATGACGTCCTTGCGACGTCATTTGCCGCAATGCACGTCGGGAAAGTTTCCAGACGGAGCATGCGCACTACGTTCGGCGTGGGAACGCGCCTAATTTAAATGATCCACGCCCCCTATGGGATCATTTAAATTACGCGCGCTTACACCGGGCATTTTTCAGGAACGCCCACGCAAATTACGGAGCTACTGCTCCGTGAATCAAGCGTAGCGCAGGAAATTTACGGAGGCGCAGTGTTAAAACGGTACACTGCGCCTCCGTAAGAAATGGGCAAGTCTTACCTGAATCTACCCCATGGTTCTTGTATTTAGATAACATTTGCTGATCTCGGAGTTCAGCTTTAACTCCTCAGTTTCTACCAAACCTGGACCTTACATTTTTGATTTTGGTTGGATCCTCAAATCAAACTTCCCTTGAAAATGTCTTTCCTCCATCTTGCTTGTGTACAGCAGACCGTTGACTCTAACTCGATCATCCAAGATGCTAGTGGGGTCTATTATGGGTTTAACCTTCAACCTCAGCTGAGGCCCATCATAACATCACTCCGAGGCCTGACAGGCAAAGTACGCTTCCCTGCACCGGCAGGGTTAATAACGTACCCCGTCCACCTAGAACAGGCTGTCTAATTCTAGTTTTCACCGGCTTTTTCTTTGGTTGGGTGCCTGCAGCACCGCGGTTTCAAATCATCAGGTGCCAAAGCAGAAATGAAGGGATTACAGGTTCTGGGGCTGGACAGGCCCATCTGTCAAAGCGACGGGCAGGTGCCCACCCTTCTCTCCGTCTCCTCTGCCCCCCCCTGTATGGGCAGAGCTGTCAGCTCGCCGTGCGCATTGCATTACAGTTCCATTAAGGAAACAGGGGCAGCAGAAAATGGCAGCTGTCAGCACTATCATCTATGTTGTAATTCACTGTACTTTTTCACCAACAGCATTTAAATAACCGTTCTACCTGCGGTGCCAATTTCTGCAGCTCCTTCCCGCATTTGTGTGTTCTCTTAAAGATACAGCACACACATTTATCCCCTGCAGGTTAATGCACGTCTGAGTTTAGAAAGAACATTAGCGTAGTAGCTTTCCTGTTCCTTCTGTCGGCTTATTATCTCTCCTGACACTTTTTTTTAACTGCTGTTCCATTTTTGTTCTCACTTTGCCTTTGCCGTATTTATCCATGTAAAAGCCCATCTGTTGCACTTGAAAGCTGGGCTTTTAGCGAGTAGGTAAACAAAGATGAAACAGTGGCATGACATAGTTAGTCTGGTTGAAAAAAGACATAAGTCCATCTAGTTCAACCAATTAAAAGGGGGGGGGGGGTGCATACAATACATATATGAGAGCTGTTTTATGTGTCAAAGGATTTGTATTTCTGTCCATTTAGTCCTGAGATTTATAAGTCTGGCAACGGTAGAGACTTAATTTTTTTCCTGATGCAGTTAAATAATAATACTTACCCCTAGTTGTGTGACATTAGCGAATTAGCCCCCAGTTGTTTAGACAATACACCAATTGTTATTAGGCGTCGGCTGCAAGAAGTAGCCAGAAAAGGTCTAAAGGCGTTGAAAAACTTCAGCTGTTCAGAATGAGGCAATTAAGACCTCTATAAGTAATCCAGAGGATTACCACTGAATTGCTGCATCCTGAGGCTTTGTGAGTAAGGAGAGCAGTGTACTGAAAGTCTTCTGAGGAGGTGAGATGGTGATTGATTTTTCTGTGTGATAAAAATCAAAAGACTATTGTTTTTCTGCTGTATGACCAGCAGTGTCTGCCCAGCACTAGGCTGTACCAGACTCCATAGATAGGTTCCTGTGTGGAAGGTAGACGCCCCAAGTGGCCAGGGTTTATTTTATGTTTGATTTTGTTTATGCTGTTTGGATGCTTGCACTTGTTTCCAGCAAGATGGAAGAATAAACCCAAATCTTTGTTTTCAACCATCTTCGACTGCCTGTAAATTCAGTGTGTAGTGACCCCATCCAGGGGGTCACACACCCCGCTACCGAGCTAACCCCTTACAGTTTTTATTTATTTTTTTAGTCAGGGAAATATGAAACATTGCCTATGCTTTTCAGCCAGCAGGTGTAGCTGTAGGTGCATTTTCACATGTTTAGATG
Source organism: Rana temporaria (assembly GCF_905171775.1). Taxonomy (NCBI): domain Eukaryota; kingdom Metazoa; phylum Chordata; class Amphibia; order Anura; family Ranidae; genus Rana; species Rana temporaria. The sequence continues at coordinate 138,548,554 of NC_053497.1, forward strand.
CTATGCTGGTCACCTCACTGAACTCCGTCACTGAAGTTCAAGTTGCATGCAACTGAAGGAGTTGGAGGAATGACAGATCTTCCTGTGCTATGCATGGCTCTGTAGGAAGTTTACCTTAGAAAAAGACAATCTAGAAAATAAAATAAAATTCTATTGTCTTTCGGATTTTAATGACGTTTGTTTTCCTACAGAATCAAGGTGAATGTAAGAAAGGGTTTCAGGGTGGCCCTAAAAGTGATTTTCTGCCCCCTTTTTCTTTTAAAAGTCAGCAGCTACAAATACTGCAGCTGCTGACTTTCTAAAATATGGACACTTACCTGTCCAGGGAGCCCGCAATGTCCTCACTTGAAGCCAATCTGTCCCTCAGGCTCTCCGGTGGAGGCGCTCCCATCTTCAGTAAGGGAATCAGGAAGTGAAGCATAGCAGCTTCACTTCCTGGTTCCCTCCAGCGCATGCGCGAGTCACGCTGCGCGATCTCACTGGTCCCCGCTGTCTTCTGGGACCTGTGTGTCTCCGAGAAGACAGCGGGGGGGACGGAGGAGGGGTCGGTCATTGCATAGATATCCACGGATACTGCGGCTATCTGTGCCCAGAAGTGGGAGCAAATACCTGACTTAGACAGGAGGATTACGAAAAGCCGAAGTTTAATTTTGGGGTGCTTTAAGTGCAAAATCACGTACCTGTACGTGATTATTTTCATCTGGCTCTGGGGCGCGCACTGCCGGAGCCCCACTCTTGCTGTGATTGGACACAGCGGGAGCCAATCAGCGAGTCTGGCAGACCTGATGTCCGCCGGGAACCCAGCCAGGGCCGTCTTAATAGCATCATGGGCCCCTGGGCAAAGTAATGCACTGGGGCCCCTACAATGACGATAGTGCAGGTAAACAGACATCAAGTAGGTAGGAGGCAGACTGCCTCCCCTGTGTATCTATCACTCTCAGTGCCATCATGGGGCCCCCAATTTCGGGGCAGCGTGGGCTCAAAGGACCAGCTGCTTTGGGGAAAGTGTAGGGGCCCCCCATGCAGCTGGGGCCCCTGGGCAGTGCCCAGGTGTGCCCTCTCATTAAGACATCCCTGAACCCAGCGATTATTCCGAGAGAGGCATAACGATGTTCTGCTAGTAATGAAGACAGAGATCTTGTGTTTTTGCTAAGCAGGAACATGGATCTCTGTTTTCCTACAGTTAACCCATCCCCCACCCAGTAAGAAAGCACACCCAGGGAACACATTTAACCCTTTGATCACCCCTGATGTTAACCCCATCCCTGCCAGTGTCATTAGTACAGTAATGTCGCGTACACACCGTCGGAATTTCCGACAACAAATGTTCGATGTGAGCTTGTTGTCGGAATATCCTACCGTGTGTATGCTCCATCGGACATTTGCTGTCGGAATTTCCTGACAACAAATGTTTGAGAGCTGGTTCTCAATTTTTCCGACAAGTTCTTGTCAGAAATTCCGATTGTCTGTAGCCAATTTCGACGCACAAAAATCCTGTTGGAAAAAGTCTGATGAGAGCTTGTGTATGCTCCATCAGACCTTTTTCCAACAGGAAAACTGCTGGAAAAAAGATAGAGAGCAGGATCTCTTTTTTCCCGTCAGGAAAAAAACTGAATTTCCGATCTTGTGTACAAATCCCAACGCGCAAAAATACGACGCATGCTCGGAAACAAATCAAAGCATGCTCAGAAGCATAGAACTTCATTTTCTCGGCTCGTCTTATTCTTTTACGTCGTCGCATTCTTGGCAGTCAAAAGTTCACCGGACTTGAGTCGAAAAAAACACTGTTTTTTTCCGATAGGAAAACCGCTAGTGTGTATGCGGCATTATTCTTTGTCTTATCTCAGTAGATACGCCGACCTAACTCAGAATCTGCGCCGACCTATGTTTAAGTGTATTCTCAAACAGAGATACGCTTAAACATATCTAAGATACGACGGCTTGCGCCGTCCTATCTTAGGTTGCAATATTTAGGCTGGCCGCTAGGTGGCGCTTCCATTGCGGTCGGCGTAGAATATGTAAATTAGTAGATATGCCTATTCACGAACGTACGCCCGGCCGCCGCAGTACATTTACGTCGTTTACGTAAGAGATAGGCCGCCTAAAGTTATTCCATCAAATAGATGGAATAGTAATGTTAAGTATGGCCACCGTTCCCGCGTCGAAATTCGAAAATTTTACGTCGTTTGCACAAGTCGTCCGTGAATAGGGATTTACGTTGTTTACGTCCACGTCGAAATCAATAGGCCCGTGCGGCGGACGTAGCCGCAATGCATACTGGGAAATGTAGGCGCACGGCACATGCGCAGTTAAAAAAAAACGTCAAAAACATCAGGTCAAGCCCCATTAACATAAAACAAGCCCCCTCAGACAAATTTGAATTAGGTGCCCTTACGCCCGCCTGCTTTAGGCTACGCCACCGTAACTTAGCAGGCAAGTACATTGTGAATCATGTACTTGCCTCGCTAACTTACGGCGGCGTAGCTTAAATGCCTTAAGCTACGCCGCCTTAAAGTTGCGGCCATGTATTTGAATCTAGCTAATATTGTCTAAAAGAGGCATGTGTATTCTTCCTCTAATATTGGTGTCCTATGAGTATTTCTTCCAGATCTGTGCAGTAATCCAGTGTGAAACACTTCCTGTAACAAAGACCGGTCACTAATGCTCTCTCTCCTTGTGCACGATGACTGGTCTTGTCTCCGCCCCCTCCTGTAGTTTTCTATAGGCAGCCTGTAGTGGGTGGGGCTTGTTATCCCCCTCCCACAGATCTGTTGAGTGATTATGATGTCACTACAACTTTTACACTGTGATAACTGATTTTGCAAAGTCAAACTGAGTGCAAAAAAAGTGAATATATGTCTTTTGTGGCTATTAAGGAACACATATACATGAAATTGTCTGTGCCTGGAGACTTAGCGACCACCCACCGTAGATTTTACTCTGCGCCAGATCACGTACCTGGTACATGATCTGACAGTTTCGGGTCGCAGACCCACTCCCACTGTGATTGGACACATCGGGAGCCAATCAGCGTGTTCCGCCGATCGTTCAGGAGAAAGGCAGTACGCCGTTCTGTGAGAGGGGAATGTGCTGATCATGTGTTCCTGCTCTGCAGGAAAAGGGATCTTTACATTCCCCCCAGTCAAAGCACATCCCCCACAGATAGTAAGCACTCCCAGGGAACACATTTAACCCTTTGATTGCCCCTGATGTTAACCCCTTCCTTGCCAGTGTCATTAGTACAGTGACAGTGCATATTTTTTTAGCACTGATCACTGTATTAGTGTCACTGGTCCCCAAAAGGTGTCAGTTAGGTGTCAAAAGTGTCAGTTAGGTGTCCGATTTGTCCACCGCAATATTGCAGTCCCATGTGATCTATGAACACATGAAACGCCAATCCCACCAATGCGCCACAGAAAATCCGGCGAATAATGCGAAGATGTGTTGGGTAATATTTTGATGCCACTTTAAATTAAACAAACATAATTGGCATTGCCTAAAAATTCCAAGAGGTAAATAGCGGGGCTAAGTACAAACAAACAAGGTGAGATATGTATAGAGTATTTAATGACCATACACGTGCAGGATGGATTCATGCTTTCATGTTGTTTACGCCAAATTCTGACCCTACCATCTACCATCTGGCAGCTGAAATCGACACTCGTCAGACCAGGCAACGTTTTTCCAATCTTCTATTGTCCAATTATGGTGAGCCTCAGTTTCCTGTTCTTAGCTGACAGAAGTGGCACCTGGTGTGGTCTTCTACTGCTGTAGCCCATCTGCTTCAAGGGTCAATGTATTTTGCATACCTTGGTTTTAACTTGTGTTTTTTTAGTTACTGTTGCAGATCTATCATCTCAAACCAGTCTGCCCATTCTCCTCTGACATCAGCAAGGCATTTTCATCCACACAACTGCTGCTCATTGGATATTTTCTCTTTTTCAGGCCATTCTCTGTAAACCCTAGAGATAGTTCAGAATCCCAGTAGTTTGTCAGTTTTTGTAATATTCAGAGCAGCTCGTCTGGCACCAGCAACCATGCCACGTTCAAGGTAGCTTAAATCCCCTTTCTGATGCTCGGTTTGAACTTCAGCAAGTCGTCTTCACCACGTCTAGACGCCAACATTTATTGAGTTACTGCCATGTGATTGGCTGATTAGCAATTTGTGTTACCAAGCAATTGAACAGGCGTACCTAATAAAGTGGCCAGTGAGTGTATATTGCCTTGTTTGTTTGTACTTAGCGCCTCTATTTACCTCTTGGAATTTTTAGGTGATGCCCATTATACTTTTTCTTTATACTGGCATTTCAAATGAACAAATTCAGGAGCATAGTTATATAATTATATAGTTAGTCAGGTTGAAAAAAAGACACAAGTCCATCAAATTTAACCCACAGAGAAAAAAAACAGTGATTGTTTATTCTGGTCTGATCAGGGCTGTATAGGCTAGGAGTTTGATTGCTTGCCTCTGCCTCTAGAAGAAGCTTCTGGAACTTAGGGCGGGATAATTCAAATGGCCAGCCTGAATATTGAGCAGGGCCCAGCCATTTCCTGGGGAGGTTGTCTAGTTGGAAGCTGGGAAAGCTGTTAAATAGTCTGAAGCCCTGACAAGATTGTCTTTCTCCCTACTGAAGGAATGGATCAGTGAGCTGAAAGAAGGAGTAGAGTCTCCTATCTGTTCTGCAAGCTACTTAATAGTACCCAGTCATAAACCTATAGACTGCTCGACTGCAGTGGCATTGCAGCTTAACCCCTTCCATACCAGGCACTTACGCACCTTCCCGCACAAGCCAATTTTCAGCTTTCAGCACTGTCGCAATTTGAATGACAATTGCGCGGTCATGCTACACTGTACCCAAATAAAATTTTTATCATTTTGTTCCCACAAATAGAGCTTTCTTTTGGTGGTATTTGATCACCTCTGTGATTTTTATTTTTTGCGCAACAACTAAAAAAAGACCGAAATTTTTGAAAAAAATTCTGTTTTTATTTTTTTTCTGTTAATTTTTTTGTAAATAAGTAAGTTTTCTTCTTCAATTATGGGCACCGATGAGGTGGCACTGATGGGCACTGATGGGCACCGATGAGGTGGCACTGATGGGCACCAATAGGCGGCACTGATGGGCACTGATAGGCGGCGCAGGTATGCGGCACTGATGGGCACTCATAGGCGGCACTGATGGGCACTGATAGGTGGGCACTGGGCATAGATGGGCACTAAGAGGTGGCACTGATGGACACTGGGTGGGCACTGATGGAAACTGGGTGACACTGAGGGGTGGCACTGATGGCATTGCTGGGCATCATTAGTCAGCGCCCATGTTGCCAGTCAGTGCCCATTTGTGGGCACTGATTTTATTCAATTTTGTTTTATTTTATTTATTTATTGTTTTTTTTTTTGTATCAATCTGTGCTCTATTGAGCACCGGGGGGGGGGCACTCCCTGGTGGTCCAGTGTGGCGATCCGAGGGGGGCTGCGCTGATAAACAATCAGCGTGAGCCCCCCCTGTCAGGAGAGCCGCCAATCGGCTCTCCTCTACTCGCGTCTGTCAGACGCGAGTGAGGAAGAGTCGGTCAACGGCTGATCACGTGGTAAAGAGCCTCCGCCGGAGGCTCTTTACCGAGATCGGAGATGCAGGGTGTCAGACTGACACTCCGCATCACTGATCGCTGCGCGCGCCGGCATGAAATCCTGCAGGACGTCAATAGACGTCCAGTCAGGATTTCACAACCACTTCCCGGACGTCAATTGACCATTGACCGGGCGGGAAGTGGTTAAGGGGACATCAAGAGGAACATGGTTCCTCTATGGTTTCCTGAGTCACTGGGGAAGCTATCTGATTGGATGCTGCCCTCTAATTTAACTCTGGCAGCCATCTTGTGTCAGGCAGAGCCTATTAAGGACCCCAGCTCACAGGCTTGGCATGCGTTTCACATGTAGGTAATGTAGGGACAGGTCATCCGTCTGGTGAGCAAGAGGTTCCAGATGATTAGGGAAAGGATAGGGACACGTCATCCTTCCTGGAGACCTCCCCATTTGGGCATAGACTGGCCAGGACGCAGTACACTCCTCGAGACAGTTGCTATCGGCACCTCCAAGACCTGCTCTGCTACACATGGCTTTTATCCTATGAGTGTTTCTGGTCGGGCGCCTTCCTGCCAGGCTTGTTGTGTATTGCTGAACTTTAATGTTATTACAAGTTCTGTTATCTGCAATTGTGTTTACTGCTGCTGCACAACACTGCACTTCCCTACACCCAGCTATGAGTAAAGAGAAACAGCTGCCCTTTGTAGAATTGTGTCTAAGGGCCCTTTCACACTGACGGATCCCGTGAGGATCCTTTCCTTTGATATCCGCTTGCTCAGCGGGGATCGCTTTCTTGATCCCCGCTGAGCCGGCAGATGACAGGCGGTCCTTGCACAGTGTGCAGGGACCGCCCTGTCAGATCTTCGCTCTCCTCTATGGGGGGGATCGGATGAACACGGACCATCTATCCGATCCGCAGACGGATTGAAAAATAGGATTTTCCTCCCTCTGCAGAATCGGACCATAGCGGGGACCGATATGATCGGGTGTCAGCGGATGTTCACTGGGATACATGTATGTTCGGAATGTAAGGAGGGACTCCTCTGATGGGGACACTGATGCGAGGAGGACTCCGCTGATGGGGACACACATGTAGGGAGGACTCCTCTGATGGGGACACTGATGCAAAGAGGACTCGGCTGACGAGGACACAGATGTAAGGAGGGACTCCGCTGATGGGGACACTGATGCGAGGAGGACTCCACTGATGGGGACACACATGTAAGGAGGACTCCGCTGATGGGGACACAGATGTAAGGGGGGGCCTCCGCTGATGGGGACGCAGATGTAAGGAGGGCCTCCGCTGATGGGGACACAGATGTAAGTGGGACTCCGCTGATGGGGACACAGATGTGAGGAGGACTCCGCTGATGGGGACACAGATGTGAGAAGGAGCTCCTCTGATGGGGACACAGATGTAAGGAGGACTCCGCTGATGGGGACACAGATGTGAGGAGGACTCCGCTGATGGGGACACAGATGTGAGAAGGAGCTCCTCTGATGGGGACACAGATGTAAGGAGGACTCCGCTGATGGGGACACAGATGTGAGGAGGACTCCGCTGATGGGGACACAGATGTGAGAAGGAGCTCCTCTGATGGGGACACAGATGTAAGGAGGACTCCGCTGATGGGGACACAGATGTGAGGAGGACTCCGCTGATGGGGACACAGATGTGAGGAGGACTCCGCTGATGGGGACACAGATGTGTGAAGGAGCTCCTCTGATGGGGACACAGATGTAAGGAGGACTCCGCTGATGGGGACACAGATGTGAGAAGAGCTCCTCTGATGGGGACACAGATGTAAGGAGGACTCCGCTGATGGGGACACAGATGTGAGGAGGACTCCGCTGATGGGGACACAGATGTGAGGAGGATTCCGCTGATGGGGACATAGATGTAAGAAGGGGCTCCGCTGATGGGGACACAGATGTGAGAAGGAGCTCCTCTGATGGGGACACAGATGTAAGGAGGACTCCGCTGATGGGGACACAGATGTAAGGAGGACTCCGCTGATGGGGACATAGATGTAAGAAGGGGCTCCGCTGATGGGGACACAGATGTGAGAAGGAGCTCCTCTGATGGGGACACAGATGTAAGGAGGACTCCGCTGATGGGGACACAGATGTGAGGAGGATTCCGCTGATGGGGACATAGATGTAAGAAGGGGCTCCGCTGATGGGGACACAGATGTGAGGAGGACTCCGCTGATGGGGACACAGATGTGAGGAGGACTCCGCTGCTGGGGGCACCTGCTGTAAGGATAGACTCCTCCTGGGGGCACCTGATGTTCAATTATCCCGACACCAAAATAACCATGTTGCCGGGATGATTGAAGCGCTAACACCACGTGTTTGGAGTATCTTTATCTGCTAATTGTTAAACTTTCTAGAATACACATATTTCTATTGTTGTGTAGGATCTGGGCCTGCTGTCCATCCATCTCCCTCCATCCCTCGTTTTATCTCAGACACCACACACCCTTAAAGCCACGCCCACTATTTTGCCGAAACCACGCCCGATGGCCTGTAAGGGGCATTCGTCCGAACTCAGCTGAGATTGTGCTGAGTCTGAAAGCTGTGCTACCTGGTCCTGGGAGTGATAGTCTGTAAGCAAGTGTGTGCTGGATGTAGTAGAGGAGAGAATGTATATAGTTCAAGTCCCTACAGAGTCTTATTAATCAAATGTGCATCCCATATGCCCCCTTCCTTATCCAAGTTCAATTCCCCTACATAAAAAACAAAGCTGCAAGGACTACTGTTTGTCTCTGAGTGACTGGGAATTGGTGTGCCTGGCTGTGCAGAGTGGGAGACGGCCATATTCACCAGCAGCCCTTACGGAGTAGTGCGACATAAGTAAATAAAAAAACGTAAAAAGAAAATCTAAAAAGTGTTAGATGATTTCACATCAGCGTGCTGATGCAAATTTTTGTAAATGGGCCCAAAGACAAACTTTACCCACTAGGCCACAGTTTCAGATTCTGCCATGGGTTCAAATTCAGAGCGGAGATATTAGGGAACATTCGGTCCAGGTTTTTTTTTTTTATTTTTTTTTAACACATATTTTAAAATTGCATCAGATAAGATTAAATAACACAGGAAAATAGACTTGCTTGCGTAGTAATTATGTATGCTACATAAATGTATTTAACAAAATGGTGCAAGAGGCAGCCATAATCTAATGTGTATTTAAACATGTTGAATTCCATCCAAAAATGATTTGGTTTTCCTCTGGCTGGGAGAATGTTTAATCTGCGGTCTCAGGAACCCAATTACATGATGCAATATGCTCATGTTAAGTGAAATAAAGGGGCAGTTTTTACACGGTGTATAAAGTGGCCACATTAATTAAAGACTGGTAATAAAACAATTATAAATGCTCATCCGTCATAATAGGATGTTTTCCCCCCAAGCATATTTTCAGGCATGTGTCCCCAAAGTGCCTTGGTTTCGCCTTTTGATCTGAGCTTATCTTATACAATATGCACCTCTTATGCTCTTGCCAAATCCCTATCAAATTCACACATCCCGCCTATTATCTCCAGCCCATTCACTGTAATGCCTCGTTTCTTTGTCCTCTTATTGTACGTTTTGAGCATTTAAATAAACCGGCTTTCCGCTGGCATGTTGTGACTGGGTGCGCAGTTTCTTTGCCTCTAGATCGTGCAGAAGGAGCACACACTATCCCAAGGTACTTATAGAGGAGTTCTGCCTAGCCCCCCCCCCCAAAAAAAGAAGTCAGCAGCTACAAATTCTGTAGCTGCTGACTTTTATTATTAGGACACTTACCTGTCCATCGATTCCACAATGTCGGGTGCTGCGGCCAGGGCCGCCATCAGGGGGAACAGGCATTACACCTGTAAGGGGCACGATGGTCCCCAGGGGCCTGGCTGGCCCCCCTCCTGTTATTTTTATTAATTTTTTTTTTTTTTTGCATTACTCCTGTAGGGGGCCTGATGGTCCCCAGGGCCCCCTACAGGCCCAGCTGGCCCCCCTCCTGTTTTTTTTTTTTAATTATTTTTTATATATATATTTTTTTATTATCTTTTATATATATTTTTTTGTATTACACCTGTAAGGGGGCCAATGGTCCCCAGGGCCCCTTACAAGCCCCCTCCCATTTTTTTTTTTCATTACACCTGTAAGGGGCCCGATGGTCCCCAAGGCCCCCCACCCCACCCCACTTATTATCTCGCGTCAGGAGAGAAAAAATTACACTTGTTCTCTGCTCCAGGGGGGCCCTGCCTAAAGCTAGGGTTGCCACCTCATCCCTTTAAACCCGAACACATATTAATTACACAGGTTCTGTGGCTGATTAAGGTGATAATTAAAATCACTTGGTGCCTTTCCTGCATTAAATTAGCCTCAGAACCTGTGTAATTCATATGTGTTCGGGTTTAAAGGGATGAGGTTGGCAGCCCTACGTAAGGGGCCCCAAAATTTGTGATGTCTGCCCTGGCTGCCGCCACTATTCGTGCTAAGGGAAAACATCAGTGAAGCACCTTAGTGCATAGGATGCATTAAGGTGAAAAAAATACGAACCTTTACAACCCCTTTAAGTAGATGCAATGATAATTTGCAGACTCTAAAACTTCTATAGAAAGACAGCTAAACAGGTGAAGGCCTCCAGCCGGACACCACTTCTGTATAGGTAGGACCGCTGTCTCCTTTGGTAATAATCTTGTAGCAGTTACTAAGCGTAGTTGTATTTAACTATTAGCAACATAAACACTTTTCCGCTTACTCCACATTCACTCACTGTGGATCTTCACTTAAAGCGGAGTTCCGGCCACAATTTCACTTTTTAAATATAAATACCCCTGTAATACACAAGCTTAATGAATTCTAGTAAAGTTAGTCTGTAAACTAAGGTCCGTTTTGTTAGGTTGTTACAGCATTTAGACACTTTATAAAATAGAAATTGACTGGGGCCATCTTAAGTGTGGGCATCATGAAGCCAGACTGTATGACTTCCTGGATTTCAGCCTTGCAGATCTAGAACATGCTCAGTGCTGCACAAGCAGTGTCAGATCAGGTTTCAGCACCTGTGCTGTCCAAGTCGCATGATTCTTTGAGACTGGGGAGTGCACAGACTCCTGGAAAGTTACACCCACTACATTCCCAGGAGTCTGTGCGGTGTAGGTTAGGAAGCATTAAGCACCTAGGTGCAGGAAGTGGGAAGCTTAACTATTCTGCCTAGCAACAACACTTTGAAGGCATCTAAAAAAAAAAAAAAAATTCGTAAAGGACTAATGACATTTTTTTAAAACTACTGATGTAATATTATATTTATGGGTGGAACTCCACTTTAATGAACTCCCAGTCTTTCACTAGACTTCAGATCCAATAGCCACTGGATCCCCTGAGCTCTTCCACTGTTAGCACTCAGTATCTTCCTCAAGCGTCACCCCCGCTTCCCTGCTGGGTCCCTGGCACTCACAGATTCTCTTCTGCTGCTGCTGGCTATTGCCGGTGGAAGTAATAGTATGAAAAAAAAAAACACAGCAAGCTGGTTGTACTAAAGTCCATCCATAGATCGTCTTCAGTACAACCAGCCTGCCCATAGATGGATCAAAATTTGTCCAGTTCCTGCTAAATCAGACATATTTGGATCCATATATGGCCAGCTTAAGTGTGGGTGCCCAACAATTGTGTTTTTGAATCTGCCATGCAATGGAGGCACCTGGGGGCGGTTGGATCATGCGTGCGTGTCCAAATACCCTTGGACATCTATAGGAACCTTTTCTGTTCATATGCGTAACTCCATTGTACCATGGAAAGTGACGCAGCCCGTTGCTTTTACTACATCTCAAAGCATTTCACCAAGCAGAACCACACCTTTAACCCCAGGTATCCAGAGTGAGCTCCTGACAAAGTGGCTGATGCTATCAGAAAATGAACATCCTTCACCCCAGGCTACAAGCTGTCAGAATGATATTGAGGGAGGGAGGTACACAGCTGTATTTTCACAGGTGCAACAATATACAGTACATGAGGGCCAGGGCTAATGTTCATCCATCTTGTTTAACAACTGTTACCTGAAATGGAGAAAAAAAATGAATTTAATTTCAGCCTAGGTTCACACTGCTGCGAATTCAAAATAGCGGTAAAATGCGCGATTTTACCGCGATTTTGCCGCGATTTCGGCCACAATTTAATGTAAATCGCGGCCCGAAATCGCAAAAAGTAGTACAGGAACTACTTTTTGAAATCGCAGATGCGGCGTCGCACTGATTAGGACAGTGCCATTGCCGACAATTGCCGCCGATTTGAGATGCGATTTGACATGTCAAATCGCATCTCAAATCGTTCCAAATCGTACCCAGTGTGAACCAGGGCTCAAAGTGAATGTGTGGCTCCTTCAAGTGCCTACTGGAATCCTCAGTTTATCTTTCAAGCACCCGACCATCTAGAAAACTTCTGTTGTGCAAATCCTCAGCAAAGTTTCTGTGGTCTATCGCTGGCCCGACTCCCCCACCCCCTGTGCCATCCTGTGCCATGTACCATCCTTTTCCCCAACAACTGTGATTGCTACAGTAGCCCAGGGAATGGCAATGGACACTATTAGCTAGATTCAGAGACAGTTACGCCGGCGTATCAGTAGATACGCCGTCGTAACTCTGAATCTACGCCGTCGTAAATTTAAGCGTATTCTGGAAACCAGATACGCTTAAATTAGGCTAAGATACGAGCGGCGTAAGTCTCGTACGCCGTCGTATCTTAGGGTGCATATTTACGCTGGCCGCCAAGTGGCGCTTCCGTTGAGTTCGGCGTAGAATATGCAAATGACTAGATACGCCGATTCAGAAACCTACGTGCGCCCAGCGCATTTTTTTACGCCGTTTACGTAAGGCTTTTTCCGGCGTAAAGTTAGTCGAACAAATAGCTGGCCTAGCCAATGTTAAGTATGGTCGTTGTTCACGCGGCGAAATTTGAAAATTTTTCGTCGTTTGCGTAAGTCGTCCGTTAATGGGGCTGGACGTAATTTACGTTCACATCGAAACCAATACGTCCTTGCGGCGTACTTTGGAGCAATGCACACTGGGATATGTCCAAAAACGGCACATGGTTAAAAACGTCAATCACGTTGGGTCACTAGTCATTAACATAAAACACGCCCCATTGTTCCACATTTGAATGAGGCGCGCTTACGCCGGCCCATTTACCCTACGCCGCCGTAACTTAGGAGGCAAGTGCTTTGTGAATACAGCACTTGCCTCTCTGACTTACGGCGGCGTAGCGTATATGCGATACGCTACACCGCCTGAAAATTAAGCCAGTCTATCTGAATCTGGCTGATATTTACATTTTAGGGTACCCAGAGTTTGGGGATACCAACCACTCTGAAGGGCAATGAGGGTTATCCCTTTCATGACTAAGCCTATTTCTGACATTTGGTGTTTACAAGTTAAAATTCATATTTTTTGCTAGAAAATTACGTAGAACCCCCAAACATTATATATATTTTTTTAGCAGAGAACCTAGAGAATAAAATGGCGATTGTTGCAGTATTTTATGTCACACGGTATTTGTGCAGCGGTGTTTTAAACACAACTTTTTGGGAAAAATACACTTTCATGAATTAAAAAAAAAATGAAAAAGTAAAGTTAGCCCAATTTTTTTGTATAATGTGAAAGATGAAGTTACACCGAGTAAATAGATACCAAACATGTCACGCTTTATAATTGCACACACTCGTGGAATGGCGACAAACTACGGTACCTAAAAATCTCCATAGGTGACGCTTTAAAAAAATATTTTTACGGTTACCAGGTTAGAGTTACAGAGAAGGTCTATGGCTAGAATTATTGCTCTTGCTCTGACGATCGCGGCGATACCTCACATGTGTGATTTGAACACTGTTTACATATGCAGGCACAACTTCTGTATGCGGAGAAGGGGGCGCTTTAAAACATTTTTTCTTATTTATTTATTTTATTTATTTTTGTACCCCAATCCCTCCTTTGCACTTCAAAGTATTAAGATCGCCGAAAACAGCGATTCTGAATACTGTGTATTTTTTTAAAACTGCCTCCATTGGCAGCCGAGTACATTAAGTACATTACACTGAAGAGACTGGATTTAAAACATTCGCAGCTTCGTTTCAGTCTCTCGCTGGGCACTGGGGGCAGCGGATCGTGCATCGGGTCTCCCGATGGGACGGGAGGCCCGCTCCTCCGGGATAACAACCGAGCGGCTTTTAGCTGCATTGGTTGTTATCCCTGGAAAGCCAATCGCCGGCTCTACAAAATGATACCTAGGTGATGCCTGCAGCTGCGGGCATCATCCCGGTATAACCCTCGAAATCCGAGGACGCATATATGAGTACACTCGGCTGGCCCTAAAAACCTAGGGGCCAATGTAGAAGGTAAGGTGAGCACAATGTTTCAATTCAAAGTACACTTGTCAGGATAGGAATATGGGGATTGCCACTGATTTCCTTAAAATTTTACTCGCCTGGTTGTGTCTGACTTTCACCGCCTTAAACAATTGTGGGTAAAAGCACGTAAAAAGAAAGTAATTAATAATAATAAAGTAATATATCACTATGTACAGTATTTACATTCATTGGCCCAGATTTGCAGACAGCGGCACACATTTATGCCGCCGTAGCGTATCTCCTTTACTCTACGCCGACGCAGCGCAGAGAGGCAAGCATGGAATTCACAAAGCACTTCCTCCCAAAACTGCGCTGGGTTTCCTAGGCGTAAGCGGAAGTGGGCGTGAGCCATGCAAATGAGGCGTGACCCCATGCAAATGATGGGCCGAGCACCAGACAGATAGGTATAATGAACGGCGCATGCGCCGTCCCGTAGACGCATCTCAGTGCGCATGCTCACAATCACGTCGGAACAACTGCCTAAGATACGCCGGATCACTGCCTACGGCGTGAACGTAACCTACGCCTAGTCATATTCACGTCCAACGTAAACTACGTAAAATACGCGGGCTTGTGTTCCCTGGTGCAGCCCTTTGCATGGATGTTGATGAGTTACACCTCCTTTATGGGGCATAACTTTACGCCGTACGTACAACTTACGCGCACCAGTCGTAGCCTGCGTCGGGCGCAAGTACAATCGTGAATCGGCGTATCTCCCTCATTTGCATATTTGAATAGAAAATCAATGGGAGTGCCACATGCGTCCAGCGTAAATATGCGCCCACTCTACGCCGGCGTAGGCAAGTTACGTCGGTGGAATGAAGCCTGTTTTTAGGCGTATCTTAGTTTTGTGGGCACGGCGCACAGATACGACGGCGCATATTTGCACTTACGCGGCGTATCTCGAGATACGTTGGCGCAAGTGTTTTGTGAATCCGGGCCATTGTGTTTTGGAACTTGCTGGAAAATTAGACTTTTTTTACAAAACTTGACTTTACCACAGCCCATTTATTGAAGCTTTACAAACAACAAAAAAGAAGGGAAGCGACAGTGTTGCCAACCTCCCATTGCATTTTTTACTGACAAAACATGGAAAATGTACTAACAAAGAACATTTTTTTTTTTACTAACAGCCTATAAAATGACAGAACTCCTATTAAAAACCAAGACAATTGATATTTAAACAGTAAAAACACAATACCCATAACAAGTAATTTGTTGTGGTTTATACTTAAAAAGTCAACACAGCATGGAAAATGATCAGCCCTTGATATCTACAGACAGTTGTAAAAATCAATGATTTACTGACAGTTGGCAACCCTGGGAAGCACAATCCTAGCTCAATAAACGTATAAATATAAAAACAATAAATGTTGCACTCACATGATCCCCGATACATGACCATATATCATCCACCAAGAGCCATGGGCTGTGACAAGTGTTCTCTAAGGAACATCTGTCCCGGCCTCGGATGGTGTTACTATAGCTCAAAATCCTCCACAGGCGATGGAACAGGGAGAAGAGACCGAGGCTGGTTCAGAATAAATACTGTCACTTTTTTCTGCAAAAATATGTACATTTCATATCTTTCCTAAATATTGAACTTGTCCTTAAAGCGGTTCTCCACCCTAAAGTGAAGTCGCACTGATCGGCACCCTCCCCCCTCCGGTGTCACATTTGACACCTTTCAGGGGGGTGCAGGTATTTGCACCCACTTCCGGCCCGGCATTCACGGGCAAAAGACGGGCATTGCGTCACATCCCGTCCCCCCCCCGTTGTGTGCTGGGAACACTCGGCTCCCAGCACACAGCGGGAGCCAATCGGCGGGCGCGACTCGCGCATGCGTCGTAGGGAACCGGGCAGTGAAGCCGGAGCGCTTCACTTCCTGGTTCCCTCAGCGTGGATGGAGGGGGGAGCAGCAGGGTGACGAGCGATCGCTCGTCCTCTGCTGCGGACGCCGCTGGACTCCAGGACAGGTAAGTGTCCTTATATTAAAAGTTAGCAGCTGCAGTATTTGTAGCTGCTGGCTTTTAATATTTTTTTTTGGCGGAACATCCGCTTTAAAGTGGTTCTAAAGGCAAAGCATTTTTTACCTTAATGAATTCCCTGCATTAGGTTCAAAAATGTCCTAATAGTAGTATTGCCCTGCCTCCCCCAAATACTTACCTCTTGTATCGATCCAGAGCTGTGCCCATCTGCAACGGCCCTCTCCACTCTATGCAGCAGCGGGAGCAATTGGCTCTTGTGGCTGTGAATCAAATTCAGTCTGAAGGGAGTAGAGGGTGGGGCCATGCTGCGCTGTGTGTGTGTCAATAGACGTACACAGCCTGGCTTGGGAGAAAGCCTGCAGGTGCGCCACCATAAGAAGTGGCTTGCCATAGGGGTGCACCGAAAAGGGGAGGAGTCAAACCCACTGATGGGGGACTCCAGAAGAGTATAATCGGGGCCGCTCTATGTAATACCATTGCAATTGATGTAGTAAACTGAATGACTCGTGACACCAGCTTAATTCACCAGCTTAGTGCTGTCTATCCTCTTATGAATGGAGGAAGCGGACTTAGCAATCATCCACCTATCCTTTATTCATAGATTTTCAATTATGGAAGCTATAGTACAGCTTATGAATGGAGGAAATGGTCAGAAAGGGTGAGCACAGTCTGCATTCTTGACAAGTGTTTAGGTTCAGAGGCTGTATTAACTGCTGCAACATAACAGCAAGGGGGGGGGGGGGATCAGAGGAAAAGGACATTGTGGCGGACATAACGGACACTTTTGACACTATTTTGGGACCATTCACATTTATATAGCGATTATTGCTATAAAAATGCACTGATTACTGTGTATAGGTCACTGACAGGGAAGGGGTTAACACTAGGGGGCGATCAAGCGGTTTAATGTGTTACCTAGGGAGCGATTCTAACTGTGGGGGGAGGGGACTCACAAGGGGAGGAGAACAATCAGTGTTCCTCTGTACAGGGAACACACCATCGGTCTCCTCTCACCTGACAGGACGTGGATCTGTATGTTTACACACACAGATCCACGTCCCTAGCTCTGTTGCCGGTAATCGCGGGTGTCCAACGGACATCGCGGCCGGCGGCACGCACGCTGGCTCCCGAGTGATGCGGGAGATCCCTCCTGCGGAACGTCATATGACTATGGCTGGGATGGGAAGTGGTTAAATGCGTTTATGTGCGTTTTTCAGCTTCAGGATTTTTGGGCGTTTTTTTAAATTACACCCAGCTTTGCAATGCAAAAAATGACGAACGCTGATAAAAGCTCTTTTATCAGCATTTATGCGTATTTATGTGCGTTTTTTGGGATCAAAAGAACTGCTCTTGAATGCGATTTTAGGGCGTTCAGACAACAGCCCATAAACTCCCCTGCTGATAAACTTCAATAAACATCCATTTCTTTAAAAAAAAAATGCAAGAGAAAGGCATAGCATACAAGCTCATTATGAATTACTTACCTGAGATCGAAGCCCCCGAAGCGACTCTCGTTCCTCACCTCCACCTTCGCCATGATACCCAAGTTACTTCCGGGTATTGCGGCTCCGGCGCTGTGATTGACCAGAGCTGTGATGACGTCACTCCCGCACGTGCGCGCGGGAGCTGTCAGCGACAGCACGATCACCTTCACTAACGGCACGTTCAGTGCGCATGCGTCGTAGACATCGGTGTCCGTCTTTTTTGCAAATATCTCCTAAACCGTGTAGGTTTAAAAGATATATTTCTTGCACCTACAGGTAAGCCTTAATCTAGGCTTACCTGTAGGTTAAAGTGGTCTGTATGGGTTTACAACCACTTTAAGGGCTGTTAAAAAAACACCCAAACTCCCAAAAACATCAGTTTATCAGTTTCAGTGTTCCTGAGGCCTTATAGCAGGGGTGCCATACCTTTTGAAGAGGGAGGGCCACTTAAGCAACTTGGTAACCAGTGGAGGGCCACAATGAGTGGAGCGGGCGGATGTCAGGTCACGGCTACTCTATAGGCCCTCCTATCCACCCAGATGAAAGGGTATGAATTCTCTTCTGGTTTTCAGATTAGAGGTAGGTGAGCGTAAACAGACATCTGTCTCTCTATAGAGGTGAATTAAGGGTCCCATTTGGTCAGGCCGATCGTGTGAAAAGGGCCTAAGACTGCTTTCACACTGATGTGCTGTTGGTTACCCACACTTTGGGTGCAGCATAGTGCACCTGTGTCTATCCTGCGGGTTAGCTGAACTTTGCCATAGACTCCACCTGTGGCAAAAGCCAGCGCTGTAGAGGAAGCATCAGCTTATGGGGCTCTGCTGCTGCTTTCTTCCTCTACCACAGTGGTTCTCAACCTGGGGGTCGGGACCCCCTTGGGGGTCAAATGATGATTTGCCAGGGGTCACCAAATTCTGGGCTGTTCCTGAAGCCTGCACCACTCTCCCACCCTTTTTGTGGTCTCCACTACAGTTCTCAGACCAGCAGATGACCTTAATCAAGAGCACCTAAGTTGGCAGATCAGAACTCCCCCCAGCATTGCCACTCATCCCATCCCCCCACCAAAAAGTAAAAGAAGGAATAAAAACAGAGAATACATGGAAGAGAGAGGAAAAGCAGGGAAGGAAGAAAGAAAAAGGGAGAGAAATAATTAGAGAAAGAACAAGAAAGACAGCTAGAGAGTGGGATGGGGGGGGGGGAACAAGAAATTAGGATAGAGAGATAGAGTGGCACATCCTAAAATGTACCATATCAGGTTTTAATACTGTACGAGTGAAGGGGACTCAGGGACCGCTAAATTTCCGTGGGTTAGGGGCACAAATTGCTTGTCTTGTCTTGGGTGCTGACTACCCACGCTACGGAAATTATTTTACTGTTAGGGGTCCCCACAACTTGGAAAATTTTATCAAGGGGTCACGGCACTAGAAGGTTGAGAACCACTGCTCTACCACCAGCTTCATTCACAACACTGATGATGTGGTATAGCGGGTCGGCAAAACCTGCGATCTGGGCTTGCCAACCCTCCGCTGCAGAGAAGGAGGTCGCGGGCCACATTAGAGGGCTCGGCGGGCCACATGTGGCCCACCCCTGCCTTATAGGATTTAAATGCTTGCATAAAAATTTACACTAATGTTCACCGTCTACATTCTTGTGATGGGGCACCAATTTGTCATTTCGAGGAATAATTTGCTGTCTTCTAGGTAGATTCAGAAAGAGTTAGGCCGGCTTATCAGTAGATAAGCCGACCTAACTCAGAATCTACGCCGACTTATGTTTTAGCGTATGCTCAAACAGAGATACGCTTAAACATATCTAAGATAGGACGGCTTGCGCCGTCCTATCTTAGGTTGCAATTTTTCGGATGGCCGCTAGGTGGCGCTTCCATTGCGGTCGGCGTAGAATATGTAAATGAGTTGAATTAGGCGCCCTTACGCCCGCTGCATTTACGCTACGCCATCCTAAGTAAGGAGGCAAGTACTTTGAGAATACAGTACTTGCCTCTCTTAATTAAGGTGGCATAGTGTAAACACGCTAGGCTACGCCGCCTTAGATTTGCGCGCCCCTACCTGAATCTACCTATTCATCTTTTCAAATTTTTTGTATTTTAAATTAATTCAATATTTTTTTTAACTAAAAAATACTCTTTACACTGCAATTAAATATAAGAACTGTACATGTCTAACATGTTAATGTTCTACCAACAATCACACTATCGAATAATACTAATATCAGAGGAATGTGTCTTTGCAACCCCAGCAAGCACCTAGGATAACACACTCGCACCATAAAAATTCAGGCAGGTATCATACCAATGTATTTGGCTTAATAAATTTCCTTTTTATAATTTTACTGCGTTCTTCCAATAAACCCTGCCCTGTTCTTGCAAAAGCAGCTATTAGTAATCAGATGTTAGTTCAGACAAATCCCTGCCATCACACCGGACAGAAAATCATCCGCTAAGTATTAGCCTCGAGCCGAATAAGAAAATCTTTAAGCAGTTATCACACCACCCCCACCAAGTCTTAAAAAAAGAAAGAAAAAAAAAAGGCAAGGAAGAAAACAAAATATCTCCAGTTGTCCAGACTAGGGTAGAAAAATAGAGGCAAACATCCATAATTTTCCCTGTGGGGTTTTGCAGTAATTGAACCATTACAATACAAATAGAGTCAGCGGCAGCCTAGAGGTAAAGGAAAGCAAGAGTGAAAGAGATGTTTGAATTATGTCATATGTTGCTTTAAATTCCCCCCTCCGCACCCACTACTTACACCCATCACCAAAAACCACTTTCTATTTCTCGTTAGCCCCCACCCCACCCCCAAAGTCGTTTTAATGCTTCCTCGAAAAACCCCATCCCAGGATGCCATGTGGTACAAATAATTTCTAATTTTTCATTTGCAGTAATAGAGAACTAGCGTTTATTTAAATGTATTTAATTTTTTTTTTCCTCCCGACTATTGTTGTTTTAAAAAGGAGAAAGATTCATCTCGGAAATTTGTTTCTTAGTGTTTAAGGTCTGCAATTTCCTTTCCGATGAATTATCGCATCTTCGGGGCGTTTAGACTGAGGATCCTGCAATTTTTTGTTAATTTTCCATCGCTTCTGCCTCCGGCGGATGTTAATATGGTTCCTGAGCCATTAACTGTTGAAACCGAAGACGGTGGCGTGTCATCTTCTGTGAGTGACAGGCAACAATTCTGAAGGGTGACATCGGCATTCTGCTACCCTCCGTTTTTTTTTTCTAATTTATTACAAGATTAACGAAGAGGTTGCATGTAAAAAAAAATGTAAAAATGAAAAACAAATAAATGTTTATATGTATTTTTGATCATTAATAATTACAAATTTTGTATATCAGCAAGATATCCCAATTTTTTTTAGCCCCTTTAAATATCAACAGCTTTAAAAGCATGCCTAGTCCTGGATAAAATGGCAATGCTTACAATAGCCAGCTAGAACCGAGAATTGCAGTGGCAACAATAAAAAAAAGCAGCTCAAGTAGGTCAGTTGCTTCTGCTCTGAAAGAGAACACTGCAAGACTGTTAAATTTAGAAAATCCATTTTTAATTCACCAAAGAACTGAGGCACACGTCCCATTTTAAAGCAACTGTGTTGTGTTAAAATTCTAAAAACTCCCCTGTGCAAAAGGAGGCTCCTAATACATAGATGCCAATTGTCCCAAATTTTTTGTTGGATACATTTAAGTAATTAGGGGATGTGATACAAATAAATAAGCTGCACCTTTAAGTGAAATCACCACCTTTAGCAAGCAAAAACATAAAAAAAGGTACAGAGCTATTTAAAGTGGAGGTTCATCCAAAAAAATCAATTTTTAACATTAGATTGAGGCTAATTACGGGAAGCAGAATCGGGTGTTTTTTTTTAAATCAATGCAGTACTTACCGTTTTAGAGATAGATGTTCTCCGTGGCTTCCGGGTATGGGCTGCGGGACTGGGCGTCCTTATTTGATTGACAGCCTTCCGACCATCGCATACAGCGCGTCACGAGTTTCCGAAAGTAGCTGAACGTCGGTGCGCAGGCGCCGTATAGAGCCGCACCGACGTTCGGCAACTCGTGACGCGCTGTATGCGACCGTCGGAAGGCTGTCAATCAAATAGGAACTCCCAGTCCCGAAGACCATACCCGGAAGCGGCGGAGAACATCTATCTCTAAAACGGTAAGTACTGCATTGATTTAAAAAAAAACACCCGATTCTGCTTCCCGTAATAAGCCTCAATCTAATGTTAAAAAATTTTTTTTGGGTGAACCCCCGCTTTAAGTGAAACCATATGAATGATAATAACAGTTTCTATACTCATGAAAACACCAAAAATAATTGGAAACTCTGTAGCACGAACCCCTAAGGCCACGTACACTCGACCGGTCCATCCGATGAGAATGGTCTGACGGACCGTTTTCATCGGTTCACCGCTGAAACAGACTGATGGTCTGATGTACGTACACACCATCAGTTCAAAAACTGATCGGGTCAGAACGCGGTGACGTAAAACACACGACGTGCTGAAAAAAACGAAGTTCAATGCTTCCAAGCATGCGTCGACTTGATTCTGAGCATGCTCGGGTTTTGAACCGATGCTTTTGTGTACTAACCATCAGTTTTGACCGATGGTCAGCCGTCCATCGGTTCGATTTTAAAGCAAGTTCTCTAATTTTTGTCCGAAGGACAACAGACCGATGGGCCGTACACATGGTCGGTTTGGACTGATGAAACTGAACTTCAGTCCGTTTTCATCGGTTTGGACTGGTCGTGTGTACGTGGCCTTAGAGGCTCATCTCAACTGCCATGACCCGATGAACATTCCAACTCCCCTGACACTCTGGGTTCAGACACCTTTGCACCAGTTCAAAGCAATAAGTCAAACAACTCTGTGCGTCTATATTCTGATAATGTTTACTAGGACAGTTCAAAGAAGATATTGTCACAAACAGGAGGTAAATAGATCTGCAACAGCACCATCTCAGCAAGGGAATTCCTTCCAATAACACAAGTCAAAATATTTGCAGGTAAACAATCTATTACATTCACATGTACAGCAAAGTACTGCTTGCACCTGAAAGGATAAACAAGGTTAGATGGTTATACTGACACACATCTAACAGGACAAACCTCGCCCAGCCTATAAACCATTATCCCTAATGAGAAGTCAGCCTTGAGGCTGGGTTCACACTACTACACTACTTTCATCCTACTTTGCTCTGTGTTCAATGTTTCCCTATGAGAGCGTCTTGTAGCGTCCTACACAAGTCGGTCCGACTTTGAAAATGCTTCCTGTACTACTTTTGGTCCTACATTGATCCTACTTCAGGCCCATTGAATATCATTGAAGTCGGACCAAAGTAGTATCCTGTTCATGAAAGTAGGATGGATGTAGGACCAATGTAGGATAAATGTAGGACCAATGTAGCAGAGCAAAGTAGGATGAAAGTAGTGTAGTAGTGTGAACCCAGCCTAAAGGGGTTGTAAAGGCTCGTGTTTTTTCACCTTAATGCATCCTTTGCAACACCTGGCAGTCACCGGCCCCCCAGCTCCCTCGTTTTACTTGCCTAAGCCCCTTTATCTTCTCAGCGGGGACGCACCTTTCTTCTTTCCACGGAGTCCCAGCTTTGATTGGATAGATTGATAATAGCGCAGCCATTGGCTCCCGCTGCTGTCAATCAAATCCAATGACGCACACGCTGGGGGGCGGGGACGAGTAAGGCATTTGTGTCTGCTTTTCCTAGGGGGTTATCTAATGAGGGGAGGAGCCGCCAGAGCCGCTGAGGGACCCCAGGAGAGGATGTTAGGGGCCACTCTGTGCAAAACAAGCTGCACAGTGGAGGTAGGTATGACATGTTTGTTGTTTAAAAAAAAATAAAAAAACGATCCTTTAATGGCAATGGTATAGGGACCCTGGTAGAAATAATGACAGCAATGTCCCCATTGCAGATCTAATGGTCTTCACTGACACATAGGAGCTTGTTAATTGTATCCAATAAGGTGTAATAGCAAGCAATACAGTTTCTTCAAATGATAGAAGCTAAAGGTGTCTATGCACAGTGTTCAAGATAGGTAAAAATGTCTATGCAAAGTGTCCCAGTGAAACCATAAGAAAGGATTTCTAAAGGAGGGCTATTACCCTCTTGCCAACGACCCAGGCCTATTTACTGCCTTCCGGACAGCAGCCTCTGAAGCGACACACACAAAGTTTTGATCTCCCGATGTGAAGATTAGAACACAGGTTGGCAGGCTACCGAAGTGGTGCTGGATGGATGTCTGATGAACAGCAAGCAGTGCTAGGCGCCTCTCATCTGGGTTGGAATGTTTACACTGCGCGGTAGGCCGCGACCTCTCTCTTCATGCACGGAGAGATCCGTCTCGCGTCAGGCCCAGGAGGAAGTGAGCAGGGCCAGTCCTTGGCTTCTTACATAGTTCCTCCCAGCAATCTCTCCAATGGCAGCAAACATCAATGGGATGTGTAGTCCAGATACAGAGTCATGCGAAGCAATTCTCAGTCTATGAAACTATCCGTCCCACAATCCCTTTAGCTTGGCTCACTAATATGATGTCAGTTGACAACACTGAGCACTAGAGGGACAAGCGATGCATAGAAAGGCCGAAGGAACACTGTACTTTATAATTGTAGTCTACATTGCTACAACTCTAACAAACATATACATTTTAAAGTGATAAGTCCTTTAAAAAAAACTCCAATCACCTTACTTTGTCATAAAAAGTGGCTTCTCTTCCTGCTCAACCACAATGTGAATTAAATGCACACTCACCAACTGCAAATGACCATTAAAGGCCTCTATCGATTTTCATAATACTCTAGTAAAACTCATCAGGTCGCTCTTTAGATTGAAGGATGGTGGATCCAAAACACTCAGACACTCTAAATACATATCTCTCAACCAATTTAATAAACCATAAACCCAGAGAAGATGATGGATAATATAGTGTAGTATTTTATTTAATGCATGTAAATAGATAAAAAGTATTGTACTTCCATAGCAAGGTGCTTAAGTGAGCACCACCACAGACAGCCTCAGTAGTAAACTATCTCTGTCGCTCGTGTGAAGCCGACATGCATTCCAAAACCCGTAAGTATCGCAAAATCCCCCACAAGAAATGACGTTAGTAATGGTGACACACAGTAATGGTGAAAGTGCAGCCTCAATGCATTTCGCACGATGTGCGTCATCAGGAAGCTCATATATAAGGAAGATACAATAAAGTGGTTGCATACCTCTGAAATTAAGAATGAACACAGCATATACCTCTATAGTGTGAACTTGCCTCAATCCAAAGCACCAAGTGTGATTTCTGTCATTCCTCAGATATCTGCATAACTCACTTCTTCTGCATCATGCTGACACCACAACATCTTGGGAGACAGCCCGGCCCCCTCCATCATACAGAAAGTGATTGACAGCCTTTGCTGTGTATGTATCCCATGAGACTGTGTAGAGGGGGTGTGTCCTTTCCCTCTACTCAGGTCTCGGATTACACTGAGCTCTTCTCTCTATGCTGTGCAGTGTGAGATGTCAGATCTCTGCCCCCTGCCTGGTGGAGCTGAGGAATAGCCTTTGATCTGTGCACTTTGGATAGCTGTTAAGAAGAGAACACTGCGGATAAACAAGTACAATTTATGTAGGAGGTCTTGTTTAATCTCTATGTATCACCTGAGGCTTTAATAGAAATATGTGAAGATTTACAACCACTTTAAGTGCGGGCCGTAGGCGGGGGTGACAATGTTCCAGGGACTTGGAGAAATACGTTAGCAAGAATGCTAATACTCACCTTTCTGGTAAGGGGATTGGAACCACTGTCAGGTTTTTATTACTGTTTGTGTCTTCATTAGAAAGATTTACCTTCCCTAAGTGTCCTGATTACCAATGTCACCGGGAATGAAAGTGAAGAAAGTAAATCCAAAATTCTGAGTTGCCACCAGAATGGGAATAGAAAGGAGATCTTCCTTTAGGGTTACTTGTTACTTCTGCCTTAAAGGGGATTTTCCTGACATTAGAAAGATTCCCTCTCACTTCCTGTTGGGTCTCTAGTACAGAAATAATAATGAAATCTCTTTAATGGGGCACAGATAGTAAAAGAATACTGACAGTGATTTTAACCATTCCGACAAAAGGCTTTAAAAATATACTGTATATAGTGAAAACTGTTTGTTTAGTTTTGGATAGGTTAGTAGGGAGGGTTTTGGATAGGTTAGTAGTGAGGGTTAGAACAGCTGTCAGTTTTTATTGCCATCTGTTTCTCATCAGGGAAATGCATCTTCTCTTCCTGTCTTGCAGACTCAAAAGGAAGCAAAATAATATTTTTCCATTTGTGACGGAAACAAGTGTCCCTATTAAGAGACACTTGTTCTGGTACCAACTAAAATTTCGGACTTACCCTTATGCCTCATACACACGATCACGATTCCCAAAGAGAAAAGTACGATGTGAACTTCTGACCGTGTGTATGCTCCATCGCACTTTTTCTGTGAGAATTCCTGCCAAGAAAAGATTGAGAGCAGGATCTCAATTTTCATGACAGGATAAATTCCCATCGGGAATCGCGATCGTCTGTATGCAATTACAACGTGATGCTCAGAATCAAGCAGAGGAGCCAAACTGACTATTGAACTTCATTGATCTCGGCTCGTCGTACGTGTTGTACGTCACCATGTTCCATACAACACGCCCCCTACCAGCCTAGTTTGAATTAGGCGGGCATACGCCGTGTCAGATACACTACGCCGCCGTAACTTACAGCGCAAGTTGTTTCTGAATACGGGACCTGCCGCTCTATGTTACGGCGGCGTACTGTATCTGAGATACGCTATGCCCGCCTAAAGATAGGCAGATCTCTCTGAATCCGGGCCTATGTGTGGAACAATATATACACACCAACAGAGCATCTCTGAGAAATTTGAGAATGTATGAGGCATGTGGCTTACGACTTCTGGGATGCCCACCTTGGACTTATTGAAATGTGCATGGCTGGGTCCTGTAATATATTCCTAAATTTTTACAATTACTTTGTATGATGGTGAAGGGTTTACTTATGAGGCCTCGTACACACGACCGAACATGTCCACGGAAACTGGTCCGCGGACCAGTTTCCGCGGACATGTTCGGTCATATGTAGGGCCGACCGGACAATTTTCCAGCCTAGCGGACAGGTTTTCCGATGGTCAGTACGACTCATTGGACATGTCCGAGAACCCGCGCATGGCGTCGAAGTGATTCGAGGCATGCGTGGAAGCATTGAACTTCCGGGTTTGCGGACGTGGCGGCGTCAACGTCACCGCCACGTCACCGCGCTGTCTGTCCGCGGGGATTTTGGTTTGATGGTGTGTACAACCATCAGACCAAAATCTCCGAAGGGACATGTCCGATAAAAACGGTCCGCGGACCGTTTTCATCGGACATGTTCGCTCGTCTGTACAATGCCTCATAGTGTGATAATAATTCAGTCTAGTTTTATATTATGCCTACCTTGGAATAAGTTGGTAGGTTACTTTAAGGCACACTATATGTGGAAGACTATTGTTTGTTAAAGCAGAGGTCCGGTTTAAAAAAAAAAATTAAAAGTCAGCAGCTACTAACACTGTAGCTGCTGACTTTTAATAAGGAGACTTACCTGTCCAGGGTGCCCGCGATGATGGCAGTCGAAGCCGAGCAAACGCTTGGTCTCGGCTGCCCCGCCGCCATCCTCGGTGAGGGAATCAGGAAGTGAAGCCTTGCGGCTTCACTGCCTGATTCCCTACTGTGCATGCGCGCGGCGCTACGTGAAATGGATGATGTTACCTGGGAAACACACAAGGTCCCAGAAGACACTGCTTCCCAATTCCCAAGGAGGCAGGCGAGGAGCAGAAGAAAGTAGACGGACCGCGGATCAGGAAGTGGCAGATTAGGACGATCTGCCTAGGAACAGGCACTTCAGGTATGTAGTGCAGCATTTTAGAATTTTTTTTTTTCTTGGTGGAGCTCCGCTTTAATGAACCTTCAATAAAAGTGATAAAAAAAAAAAACTGTGAAGCTGGAAGTCAGAATCTCATTAGATTCTTTAGATACCAGCATGGGCATCCGCAGGTAGGGGCAAGGGGGGTCAAGTACCGTTCCCTGGCAGGGCTGGTGCTACCTATAGGCAAGTGTGCATGTCCCAGGGCCGAGAGTCAATGATTTATCTCCTCTCCTCGGACTCCCGGCTGTGTGTGCTCTGCCTAGACATGTGTTAGAGGCCCAGCGCTCCCTTCTAGATAGGGGCACCGAGAACACACACCGCATGGGGCCCAAGCCTTATCTGAGCTGCTTGGTATGTGCAGCAGTTGTTGGAGCCTTCCATCTGCCTTTTCTGGGGTTAGTAATCAATTTAGTTCTCTTTAATGTCATTTGAAGATTGCAATATAGAAATTGATTGGAGGGGAGTTCAATCTCCATACTAATGATTGTGTATGTATGGGGGGTGTAATGTATCTGGGTGTAATATGTGTGTATGGGGATGTAATGTATATGTACTTTGTCTGCAGTCTCTGACCATCTCCTGTATTACGCCTGCAGTCTCTGACCGTGATGACACTGTCGAAAAGGGGCAGAGCATGGGTGACCTCACAATTATGCCCCCCCCCCCCCTACTGAAAAAAGTTCTGCGGACGACCAATGGATAGCAGGACTGTTTTTTCTGTAGGGTAGAGGTAGAGGTCCACTGTGAGCATAGACCCAGGCCATTTCAATCTATGAGTCAGTCCTGAGCTGGAAGGAAGAGGTCATTCTAAGGTACAAGACGATGAATCACTCCCAGGCTGTGTGAAACACCCTGTGACTAACTAGCTCTCTTTACAAACCAATTACTAATCAATTAAGGTTTTTTTTTCCTCTCCTTCTCTTTAGCATAAACAGTTGGGGACAAGAATTCTCCCCAGGGCACAATAACACAAAAGACTAAAGGGAAATTCGCTAATTCCACTCACACTTCTATTTTAACACCCCAGACTACCAAAACCTTTGATCATTACAGGTACTTTGTAAATTCAGAGGCTTTGTCAAGCAGAAAATGCTAACCAGGCTCACAAAATACAGCATATTTCTGGAATCAGAACCAGTCATTGGTTTATGCAGTGCATAAATATAAGAAGAAGGAGAAAGGGGGACAATCAAGTGACAATCCTATGTCCTGGGGAAGGACATGCAGGGAACCACTGACCTAACACTATGGGGGGAACATCAGTCAGACTGATTAGAATCAAGGTTTAGATAGATCTTATTTAGGGTTGCTACCTGCCCAGTTTTGGGCTGGCCGTTTTTTTGTTTGTTTTTTAATCATCCCGTAGAGTCTGGTTCGGGCATTCTGCAAAGCAAACAGCACCCCAGGCATAAGCTCTACATGCGCAAAAAAAAAGAGGATTAGAGATCCACAAGATAGTCTCAATAAGAGGATCAGTTGGTTCAATTGCAAAAAAATCACAGCTTTAATGTTACTTAGATTGATAATTCATATCAAAACCCACAAAATACCCTTGGTGTGGTGGAGTTTTTTTTTTCTATATGGACTTTTTTTTATTTTATTTAAACAATACATTTTTCTTGAGAGTATTTACTTAAATACAGATCAAAATTGTCTCATGTTAGTCATTTGTAATTATTATTAAAGATTAATCTTAAAAAAATACAGTATTGGATAGCCTAGACCAGCCTACCCCAATTGGGTTCAAACTGTAGGCATGGATAGGCTACCACCTGAGTTAATTAGTTGAATGTATAAAATTATAAAGAAAACAGAAAAATGTATATATATGTAGCAGGGTTATACTATCAGGGACTATTTGATAGTTATGTATACCTAAATCCCCGGGAGTTCCAGTTACGTTGTGTAAATGTGCTTACTTTTTCTTCCTAAAGCAATGCATTGTGGGATTTGAAGGATTAGGAGAAACGGAGTCCATTGACATTGGTAGAAATAGACTACAGTACCCACAATGCATTGGCTTCCCAGAGAACATTGCATCCCCGCACAGCTTTATGGGGGGGGGGGTTACTTAAAGGCTGGGAGGAGCTGATTTTGCTCTCTTGGAATTGGCGCTTTCCCCTCTGCGGAACAGGGGAGAGCACTACAGCCAAGCAGCTAGGCCTGAAGCCAGAGGCGGGATCCAGCGGAAGATCAGTCATCCGGAGCGAGACAAGACAAAGTGCCTCCAGCTCGTGTTTTCCAGAGACCGTATGAACTCACCAGCTGACGGTTGTAACAACGGAGAGCGAGAGACCGGAGACGGTGTGTTGCGGAGCGGCGATTGATCAGCGCATCCCTCGTGAGGGACTCAGGCAGACTGGGCCTGCTCGGGTGAGAGGGCACTTGCCCAAGTTTCAACATTGCCTTATGACTTACAGTACTCCACATGCCAGGGCCACGTATGGTTGGCTGATCTAGCTCAGAGGCCTAACATCTAAAAGTCATGCTAGTTAAACTTACCGATGCTGACTGAAGGATCGGTCCACAAGTACCTGTGTTGAACATACCCCTTTTTGACTGAGCCTAAATTCCTTGGATTACAAATAAATTAAAGTGCACCAACGTATTCACCATAGACTCCACCATTGAGGAACATTCCGGAGTTGTCTGGGCCAGGCCTGGCAAAGATTACAAGTAACCGTGTTTTACAGAAGTACCCACTAGCGAGCATGGACTAACTATAGCCACTTCGACTTATTAGTATTAACATTTAGTTTAGTTTTTTTTGACTCTTGCAAGGATGCTTGCAGAGTCAACCATATACATATATTTGTGTGTGTTTAATCTGTTGTTCAATTACTTTATTTCTCTTATTAAATGCCAAGTAAAATTACCCTTGGTTTACTATACTGAATGTGTGAGATGTGTTTACTCCTGGAAGCCACAAGTTGAAGAAGGTAATAACAGTACTGCATTATCATTGTATATTTCATGTGTGCGTTATTGTGGTCCCAGCCAAGCAGGGGACTCACAATACAATTGCATTTGTCTGGTGTGCCAAGGGAGGGTTCGAGCCTATTAGAAGGGTGGATAGGTTAGAGAAGTAGACCCAATCTATAACCAGCGGCTCCTTCGGGGGTGAGCGCTACATATATATGAGAGAAAATATATATATAATTAAGTTTACAAAACTTGCTACACATATTAATAAAGTAGGTCCAGGACGATATATTATATCAGGGGTAAACATATATATGACTTCAATATACTTCAAACTTTTTTATATGGATTATTAATCTAAGTAAAAATAAAGCTGTGGATTTTTTGCAATAGAACCGACTGATCCTCTTATTGAGACTATCCTGTGGATCTCTAATCCTCTTTTTTGCATATGTATTTTTAAATCTTAAGGATCACACCCTCAAGCCTTGTACACACGATCGGATATCTGATGGGATCTAATTCGATGGATTTCTTCGTCGGATATCCGATGAAGCTGACTTTCATCAGTCTTGCCCACACACCATCAGTCAAAAATCTCCGACCGTGCCAAAACGCGGTGACGTACAACACTACGACGTGCTGAGAAAAATTAAGTTCAATGCTTCCGAGCATGTGTCGACTTGATTCTGAGCATGCATGGGTTTTTGACCGATGGACTTCCACACAGACGATCGTTTTTTTCTATCGTTTTTTTATCCATAGGAAAAATTTAAAACATGTTCTATTTTTTTTTACCGATGGAAAACAAACCGATGGGGCCCACATACGATCGGTTTGTCCGATGAAAACAGTCTATCGGGTCTGTTTTCATCGGACAAACCGAACGTGTGTACAGGGCTTTAGAGTAGTTAGGGGTGTTTAGGCTTACACAGCAAAGGATGTGTGTTTTTGACTCCTTTCACCCTTTATTTTGTATTGAGTGAGATGCAGCAGAGGAGTTTTATCTTTTTGTGTTTATGTATGAGCTCTACATGCACTTAACAACTTACGCCCCGGACCATATTGCTGGTCAAAGACCAGAGCACTTTTTGCGATTCGGCACTGCGTCGCTTTAACTGACAATTGCGCGGTCGTGCGATGTGGCTCCCAAACAAAATTGGCGTCCTTTTTTTCCCACAAATAGAGCTTTCTTTTGGTGGTATTTGATCACCTCTGCATTTTTTTAGTTTTTGCGCTATAAACAAAAATAGAGAGACAATTTTGAAAAAATAATTTATTTTTTACTTTTTACCATAATAAATATCCCCCAAAAATATCTAAAAAAAAAAGTTTCCTCAGTTTAGGCCGATACGTATTATTCTACATATTTTTCGTAACAAAAATTCGCAATAAGCGTTTATTGATTGGTTTGCGCAAAAGTTATAGTTTTTACAAAATAGGGGGTAGTTTTATGGCATTTTTATTAATATTTTTTTTTTACTAGTAATGGCGGCGATCAGCGATTTTTTTTCGGTACTGCGACATTATGGCGGACACCTCGGACACTTTTGACACATTTTTGGGACCATTGGCATTTTTATAGCGATCAGTGCCAAAAATGCCACTGGCAGGGAATGGGTTAAAACTAGGGGGCGGGAAAGGGGTTAAGTATGTTCCCTGGGTGTGTTCTAACTGTAGGGAGGGGTGGCCTCACTAGGGGAAATGACTGATCGCTGTTCATACATTGTATGAACAGACGGTCAGGCATTTCTCCCCTAACAGGACCGGGAGCTGTGTGTATACACACACAGCTCCCGGTCCCCGCTCTGTAACAAGCGATCGCGGGTGCCCGGCAGGTGCCCCCCTATTGGCTGCTGGGCGAGGTGACGTATAGCTACGTGCTCTCGTCCAGCAGAGCCGACCTGCCGCCGTAAATCTGCGGCGGCTGGTCGGCAAGCAGTTAAAGGGGTTGTAATGGAATTTTTTTTTTTTCCTAAATAGCTTCCTTTACCTTAGTGCAGTCCTCCTTCACTTACCTCATCCTTCCATTTTACTTTTAAATGTCCTTATTTCTTCTTAGAAATCCTCACTTCCTGTTCTCACCACCGTAATGCAAGGTTTTCTTCCTGGTGTGGAGAAAGCCTCTTGAGGGGGGAGGTGGCGAGCAGGTGGCGAGCAGGACCTGGATACAGATTTTAGGGAAATTGTGCACAAATCAGGAATGACTGCTTCACCCCTTCCGACCCTGTTGGGTCTGTCACAGTTGCCAACACCAAACTATTCCACCAACCCTCTTTGCCTATCTCTCTGTAGCAGATAGCTGGCTATCTTACCTGCAGTATCAGAAGACACTCTGCAACACTGTTGCAGTGAGACTGTTTCCCTCTAGTGCCAGCTAAGACTCTGTGTCATCACATCCTGTCAGCAGAGTGATTACCACCAGGGAGCAAAGAATAAAGAGAATTGTAGTTCCAGGACTCAGGTTTCACATTCAGATTGAACTGTATGGAACTGCAAGAGCCAGAATGCTTTGCAGAAGAGGAACTAAAGACTCCATCTTGCTTTGTTGAGGGATTTTCAGACAGCATGAGGCGGAGGAAGAGATCAGACCTATGGGAGAGGTACTGCCTCCTTAGTGATTTCACCATGCGATCCAGCCTGAAAGAGGTTGATCCCGGGTGCACGTCCAGGCGCACCTGCACCGAGGGTGAAACTTTTCAGTGTGAGGTGACCAGTCGGGTCATCCAGGAGAGCCTGCTTGTTCCAGGACGTTCATTTGGGCCTTGACCGCAGGATTGGCTGAGGGGGCTTTTGCCCATTTGCAGGAAACAGGGACACTGCACCATAGAAGAAGTTAAATGGACACTGTATACAGACATCATTGTGGTTGGTCATCTTGCTGACATTTGTTAATGGATAAGGTCATCCATTCCCAGGGACACTGTATAAAGACACCACTGTCCTTTCACCTTGCTGAGAAAGATCCTGCCTTCCTCACTTGATAATCTGTGCTAGTTGTGTTGTTTGACCCTGCTATTCAGGAGTTCTTAGTGCACCAACAAAAGTGGCCAGCTGAAGACACAAAGGTGTTGATTTACTAAAGGGAAATAAACTCTGCTATATAAGTGCCCTGCAAGTGCACTTAAAAGTTCACATGTAAATGCAGCCGCTGTAGATCTGAGGGGAAGCTCTGAAATCAGGGGCAGCTCGGCTGATTTTATCATCCGGTCATGTGCAAGCAAAAATTCTATTTTTTATTTTCCTTGCATGTCCCCCTCAGATCTACAGCGACTGCACTTTCAAGTGCACTTGCAGTGCACTTGTAGTGCAAAGTGGATTTGTCTTTCGTAAATAACCCCCAAATTCTTATCTTTTCTTCAAAAGGACTGAAGCTACTAGTGCCATATGGACCCGCACACACATATTCAGGGTTCTGTATATGCAGTAGTGTTGCTCACGAATATTCGCATTGCGAATATTCGACTCGAATATAGCATATTCGAGAAATCGCGCTATATTTCGAAATTCGCGGTGAATATTCGCAATTCCGAATATTCGATTTTTTACAATTTTTTTTTTTAATCAGATCACATCCTAGATATCTCCATCGACGTCTAAAAGCATTGCTGGTATCATTAGAGACCCTGGGCCGAGTAGCTGAAGCGTTCATTGAATTTTCCAGAAAGATCGCAATGCGATTATTCGGCAAACGCAATATCGCGCGATTATTTTCCTCGCCCCGATCTTCCGCATCAGAGCGATTTTTACAGTTTCATTTTTAAAACAGATCACATTCTAGTGATCTCCATAGACGTCTGAAAGCATTGCTGGTATGATTAGAGCCATTGGGCCGAGTAGCTGAAGCGATCATTTTATATTGCCGAATATTCGCAATGCGAATATTCGGCAATAGGAATATTGCGCGATTATTTGCTCCGCCCTTTTGCATCAGAGCCAATCAGAGTTCTCCTTCCACACTCGTCACAGGTTAGCAACCAATAGGAACCTGCCTGCATGGACATTATATAAGCTCACTCCCAGCACCATTTCATTGCAGATTCAGAAGCTGGCTATAGAGTGTGGAGGCTGTTTCTGTGTTCCTGGTTTCCTGTGTCTTTGTTCTTGATTGATTTAGATCATCACCAGCATTGCTATTTAGTGATTCCAGTGGATCTTTTCCAGTATATCAACTGCTTTTTTCAAAGCAATAGACCCAAGAGCTTTTTTCAAAGCTACGTTTTGTGCTGTTTTGTGCTGTTTTTTTCATTTGTGTTACTGTTTGATCCTGCAATCCTCCCTGTTCAGTGATATTTGCAAGAGATTTCAGAACACATTTTGCTGAGCTTTATAAAAGAGCTTTTCTAAAAGCTAAGTTTTGTTCATCTTGTGTTACTGTTAGATCTTGCAGGTTCGCTGTTCAGTGATATTTGATAGGCATCTCAGTTCACATTTTGTTTAGTTTTCCCTAAAGAGCTTTTATAAAAGCTAAGTTTTGTGTTCAGTTTAGTTAAATTTTGTGTAGTAAGTGTACACACTGTTAGTGTACATTTATTTCATCTAGCTTAGCTTAGTGTGTGTTTAGTGTCTGTGTTTTGTGTTTAAAAAAAAAAAAAAAAAAAAAGTTAGTGTTTGTTTAGTGCTTTTTTTTTTTTCTTTAATTTTGTAGTCCTTGTCTGGTGTACTACTTTTCTTATAGTTTAGTAGCTGTCTGTGTACGTCTTTGTCTGCGTGCCTGTCTTGTAAAAAATACACAAAAACACATTTTGTTCACATTTACCCCCCCCAATAAAGTTTACCCCCCCCCACACACATATCAGCAATAATGAGCGGCATCCGTGGCCGTGGCAGCAGGGGTAGGGGAGTTACTCCCAGTGCTGGATCGCTGCCAGCACGGGGTACCTCTCGTGCCCCTACTAGTGGTAGAGGATCGGGTGCAAGGGGAGTACGCCTGATCCGGGAGTTCTTCCCATCGGGCAGCCGCCCGATATTGCCATCTCAGGCTCAAGTAGTGGTGGACTACATGGGGCACAGCAGTGCCACTGAGTCGTCGGTCCCGACTCACAGTAGTACCACCATTACACCGGTGCCTGTACTACCCCCCCCCCAGCCCCCAAGAGTCCAGCATCTTACTGTTCGACAGCGACAGTGAGAGGGATCTCTTGGGGGAGGCCATGCATCAGGCAGACCTCCAGCTCTGTCCTGATGGTCAGGACCTTTTTGAAGGGATGGATGAGGAGGATGGGATACCTGCTGGCAGTATCCCAGAGACATCCCTTCAAACTGGTGCTGATGTTTTGGTGCAGGAAACAGCAGCACCTAGTCAGACCCAGGCGTGGGTGAGGGGACAGCGGAGCCAGGCTAGAGGCTCCATGTCACGTGGTTCCCTCAGACCAACACATCTCAGCCCTTGGTCTGACATCTCTGGGGGCGAAGAGGGTGACCCATCATGGTTGCCATCTGACGCGTCGGCTCACTACGTCAGTGACGACGGGGAAGGTAGGCACCCTGGTGAAACGGTGCGCCAGGTCACCACCAGGGAGACCATCGTCAGGGTCTCCACTGGTGATGGCAGCAGGAGGTGTCAGGAGGAGGAGCAGCAGCAGCAGCAGGCAGCTCCACCTGTGCGCACCGAGTCCCAGCAGGTGCAAGTAAGCGTCACCCCATCTGACAGGAGGGCGGTGCTGAAGTCACCTGTCTGGAATTTCTTTACCCTGGTGGCAGACAACCCTACCGTGGCCATCTGCCGGATTTGTAAAGTGAGGGTGAAGAGAGGGAAGTGTTTGGCTCGGGTGGGTACCACAGCCCTGAACCAGCACCTGAGGATAAACCACTGGGCGTTGTATGACGAGATGAAGCGTGGTGGTGGTAGCAGCGCCACCACCACAAGTGAGCAGGGTACAGCAGCCCCTGCCACATCTTCATCTCTTTCCAGCAGGTCATGCCCCCCCGCTCCCTCTAGTAGAGGTACTGGTACCGGCAGCCAGACCTCTACTTCCACAGCACCCTCCACGTCTGTGTCCCGCACTGCCGTCCGGCGCCAGGCGTCGATTTCAGACGCCTTTGACCGCACCACTCCCTTCCCCCCTGGAGACCGACGTGTGCGTTCCCTCAATGGGCTCCTGGCAAGGGTTATTGCCCAACATCTGCTGCCCTTCAACATAGTTGACAGCAACCCCTTCAGGCAGATGTTGGAGCAGGCCCAACCCCAATGGCGTGTCCCCAGCCGCCATTTCTTTGCCAGGACTGGTGTCCCTGCCCTACACCAGCACATTGTGCAGAATGTAACCCTGTCGCTGGATCACGCTGTCAGCGACAGGGTTCATCTGACAATGGATGGCTGGACCAGCAGGCATGGGCAGGGACGCTACATCAGCTTCACGGCCCATTGGGTTTCCCTCCGAGGCGTCGGTGAGGGATCGTCGGCAACCGATCTTGTGGTGCCGCCCCGGGGTGTCCAGGGGAGAACTGCTGGTCTCCCTCAAGCCACTGTCTCCGCAGCTGCTGAGCCTCCCAGCAAGCGCCCCCGTAGCTACTCAAGTGTGGGGCACGTGCGCTGTCAGGCCGTGCTCCAGCTTGTTAGTTTAGGGGACCGGAGACACACTGGAGAAGAAGTGCTGAAAGCACTTCAAGCTCAGGTCCAGAAGTGGCTGACACCCCGAAGGCTCCAGCCAGGTATGGTTGTCTGCGATAACGGCAGCAACCTACTCGCCGCCCTCCATGCTGGCAGTCTGACGCACGTGCCCTGTCTGGCACATGTCCTCAACCTGGTGGTGCAGAAGTTCCTGCGCACTTATCCAGGGTTGAGTGACATTGTGGCAAAGGCGCGTAGGATTGCCAGCCACTTCAGGCGCTCCCCAACCGCTACCGCGTCCCTGTCCAAATTGCAGCGGAAGTACAATCTGCCCCTTCACAGGCTGATTGTGGACAGTGTGACGCGGTGGAACTCCACCCTCCACATGCTGAAGAGGTTGTGGGAGCAGCAAAGGGCGGTGAGGGAGTACCTGATGGAACTAGGCACTGAGAGGGCTTCACCACAACTCCCTTTCATCGCCTGTGCGCAGTGGGGGCAGATAAACCAGGTCTGCCAAGTGTTGTCCTCCTTCGAGCAGGCGACCAAGATGGTCAGCAGTGAGCAAATTGGCCTCAATAGCGTGCTGCCAATACTGTTCATGCTGGAGAGGACACTAGATCGCCTGCTCGAGGCTGGGGAGAGTGCCTTGGTGGAGCAGGAGGAGTCAGCAATGCTCCACCGAGACCAGGGCCAGGACGAGGAGGAGGAGGAGGAGGAGGATGATGATGAAGAGGAGGAGGAGGTGGTTGCTGGTGTCGTCCCGGAGTCAGGGCCTGGTCAGGAGGGAGAGCCGGTGTTGGGGGCACCGATAGTCCGGGGGTTGGGCATGTCTGAGTTTGACCAGCAGCGCCTCAGGGATGAAGAGTCGCACCTCATTCACCTGGCCAGCATTGAGGAGTCACAGCGGGCTGTGCTCTTCCCCATGGCTGCCCACATGCTGAGATGCCTCAGGAGGGACCCCCGGGTTAAGACCATCAAGACGAGGGATGATTTCTGGATGGCCACCCTTTTGGATCCCAGGTGCAAGGGGAAACTGGAGCAGTTCATCCCAGCCAGCCGGAGGCAGCACCGGATGGAGGAACTGCAGGCAGCCATTGTCAGACGGTTGGAGCAGGCAACTCCCCGGCCTCCAGTTGTCCCCCCTCATCTCACCCAGCAGGTGGCTGCACCCAGCTGCAGCCGAGCAGGGGACCTAATGGAAGAGATGAGGATGTTCTTCCAAACCGAGCGACCCAGTACCACCACCAGCAGCAGCAGCAGCAGTCACCACCAGCGGCTGGCCCACATGGTGGCAGACTACATGGCGTCCGTCGGTGCTTCTGACAGTATGAGCACCGACGACCCCATGGAGTACTGGGTTGCCAGATTGGACACCTGCCGCGAGCTCGCTTAGTATGCGCTGGAGTTATTGTCTTGCCCCCCCTCCAGCGTACTATCTGAGCGGACATTCAGCGCGGCAGGTGGGGTGGTCACGGACAAGAGGACCCGTCTGTCCACAGACTCCGTGGACAGACTCACATTCATAAAGATGAATGAGTCCTGGATCGGCGGTGACTTTCTGGCACCCGTCGTCGGTTCAGGGCGCTGAAGGGTCCCTTGCCATGCATTCCCTGATGAAGCCCCGGACCTGATGTATTTACAGTGCTGAATATAACTATTTCAACATCAGAGAAAATCAATGTTAATATTTGGTACAGTAGGCTTTCTTTGCAATTACAGCGGTCAAACATTTCTTGTAGTTTTACACCAGCTTTGCACACACTGGAGGAGGGATTTTGGCCCACTCCTCCACACAGATCTTCTCTACATCAGTCATGTTTCTGGGCTATCGCTGAGAAACACGGAGTTTGAGCTCCCTCCAAAGATTCTCTATTGGGTTTAGGTCTGGAGACTGGCTAGGCCACGCCAGAACCTTGATATGCTCCTTACAGAGCCAATCCTTGGTTATCCTGGCTGTGTGCTTTGGGTCATTCTCATGTTGGAAGACCCAGCCTCGACCCATCTTCAAAGCTCTAACTCAGGGAAGGAGGTTGTTGCCCAAAATCTTGCAATACATGGCCCCGGTCATCCTCTCCTTAATACAGTGCAGTCACCCTGTCCCATGTGCAGAAAAACACCACCAAAGCATGATGCTACCACCCCCATGCTTCACATTAGGGATGGCGTTCTTGGCATGGTACTCATCATTATTCTTCCTCCGAACACGGTTAGTGAAATTATGATCAAAAAATTATATTATAGTCTCATCTGACCACATGATTTTCTCCCATGACTCCTTTGGATCAGTCAAGACAATTATGTCAGCAGTTATTTCACACCCTATATACTCTTATTAAGACTGCTGTACATCATGGCAACTCCTGCCCATGTGATATGACTCTGTATCAACTACTACTGTTAATACTACTACTGCTGCTTCAGCTGCTGCTGCCGCCCAGTCAATACACCTATGTCAGCAGTTGTTTAACACTCTATATACTCTTATTCCTACTGCTGTTCATCATGGCACCTCCTGCCCATGTGATATGACTCTGTATCAACTACTACTGTTAATACTACTACTGCTGCTTCTGCTGCCGCCCAGTCAATACACCTATGTCAGCAGTTATTTCACACTCTATATACTCTTATTAAGACTGCTGTACATCATGGCAACTCCTGCCCATGTGATATGACTCTGTATCAACTACTACTGTTAATACTACTACTGCTGCTTCTGCTGCTGCTGCCGCCCAGTCAATACACCTATGTCAGCAGTTATTTCACACTCTATATACTCTTATTAAGACTGCTGTACATCATGGCAACTCCTGCCCATGTGATATGACTCTGTATCAACTACTACTGTTAATACTACTACTGCTGCTTCAGCTGCTGCTGCCGCCCAGTCAATACACCTATGTCAGCAGTTGTTTAACACTCTATATACTCTTATTCCTACTGCTGTTCATCATGGCACCTCCTGCCCATGTGATATGACTCTGTATCAACTACTACTGTTAATACTACTACTACTGCTGCTTCTGCTGCTGCTGCTGCCGCCCAGTCAATACACCTATGTCAGCAGTTATTTCACACTCTATATACTCTTATTAAGACTGCTGTACATCATGGCAACTCCTGCCCATGTGATATGACTCTGTATCAACTACTACTGTTAATACTACTACTGCTGCTTCAGCTGCTGCTGCCGCCCAGTCAATACACCTATGTCAGCAGTTGTTTAACACTCTATATACTCTTATTAAGACTGCTGTACTTCATGGCAACTCCTGCCCATGTGATATGACTCTGTATCAACTACTACTGTTAATACTACTACTGCTGCTTCAGCTGCTGCTGCCGCCCAGTCAATACACCTATGTCAGCAGTTGTTTAACACTCTATATACTCTTATTCCTACTGCTGTTCATCATGGCACCTCCTGCCCATGTGATATGACTCTGTATCAACTACTACTGTTAATACTACTACTGCTGCTTCTGCTGCTGCTGCTGCCGCCCAGTCAATACACCTATGTCAGCAGTTATTTGACACTCTATATACTCCTATTCCTACTGCTGTTCATCATGGCACCTCCTGCCCATGTGATATGACTCTGTATCAACTACTACTGTTAATACTACTGCTGCTTCTGCTGCTGCTGCCCAGTCAAGACACCTATGTCAGCAGTTATTTGACACTCTATATACTCCTATTCCTACTGCTGTTCATGATGGCACCTCCTGCCCATGTGATATGACTCTGTATCAACTACTACTGTTAATACTACTGCTGCTGCTTCTGCTGCTGCTGCTGCCCAGTCAAGACACCTATGTCAGCAGTTATTTGACACTCTATATACTCCTATTCCTACTGCTGTTCATCATGGCACCTCCTGCCCATGTGATATGACTCTGTATCAACAACTACTGTTAATACTACTGCTGCTTCTGCTGCTGCTGCCCAGTCAATACACCTATGTCAGCAGTTATTTGACACTCTATATACTCCTATTCCTACTGCTGTTCATCATGGCACCTCCTGCCCATGTGATATGACTCTGTATCAACTACTACTGTTAATACTACTGCTGCTTCTGCTGCTGCTGCCCAGTCAAGACACCTATGTCAGCAGTTATTTGACACTCTATATACTCCTATTCCTACTGCTGTTCATGATGGCACCTCCTGCCCATGTGATATGACTCTGTATCAACTACTACTGTTAATACTACTGCTGCTGCTTCTGCTGCTGCTGCTGCCCAGTCAAGACACCTATGTCAGCAGTTATTTGACACTCTATATACTCCTATTCCTACTGCTGTTCATCATGGCACCTCCTGCCCATGTGATATGACTCTGTATCAACTACTACTGTTAATACTACTGCTGCTTCTGCTGCTGCTGCCCAGTCAATACACCTATGTCAGCAGTTATTTGACACTCTATATACTCCTATTCCTACTGCTGTTCATCATGGCACCTCCTGCCCATGTGATATGACTCTGTATCAACTACTACTGTTAATACTACTGCTGCTGCTTCTGCTGCTGCTGCTGCCCAGTCAAGACACCTATGTCAGCAGTTATTTGACACTCTATATACTCCTATTCCTACTGCTGTTCATCATGGAACCTCCTGCCCATGTGATATGACTCTGTATCAACTACTACTGTTAATACTACTGCTGCTTCTGCTGCTGCTGCCCAGTCAAGACACCTATGTCAGCAGTTATTTGACACTCTATATACTCCTATTCCTACTGCTGTTCATGATGGCACCTCCTGCCCATGTGATATGACTCTGTATCAACTACTACTGTTAATACTACTGCTGCTGCTTCTGCTGCTGCTGCTGCCCAGTCAAGACACCTATGTCAGCAGTTATTTGACACTCTATATACTCCTATTCCTACTGCTGTTCATCATGGCACCTCCTGCCCATGTGATATGACTCTGTATCAACTACTACTGTTAATACTACTGCTGCTTCTGCTGCTGCTGCCCAGTCAAGACACCTATGTCAGCAGTTATTTGACACTCTATATACTCCTATTCCTACTACTGTTCATCATGGCACCTCCTGCCCATGTGATATGACTCTGTATCAACTACTACTGTTAATACTACTACTGCTGCTTCTGCTGCCCAGTCAAGACACCTATGTCAGCAGTTATTTCACACCCTATATACTCTTATTAAGACTGCTGTTCATCATGGCACCTCTTGCCCGAGTGATTTGACACTGTATTGTCAATGTCTACTACTACTATTACAGCTCAGTCAAGACACCTGTGTCCCAATTTTTTGGTACACTATTGACTACTATGACCACTACTGATGCTGTAAAGTATTCCCCAAGTGTTTTTATGCTATGTATTACTATTACCACTACTGCTTGTAAATCATGCCTGTGTGATACTTAGTGGGAATGCTTTAATAAGCATTCCTAGTATGGATACCCGTAAATGTATTAATCTTAATTAGTGTGAATGCTTTAATAAACATTTCCAGTATTAATATCCGTAAATTTAGTAATCTTATTATTCCTTACGGTTTTTGGTTCTGCGTAACTTCGGCATACTTTCAGTTATTGAGACCATTCAACTGTAAAAATGTTCGTCTCGTTCAGCTAAT
The DNA here is from genome assembly GCF_905171775.1 of Rana temporaria. Taxonomy (NCBI): domain Eukaryota; kingdom Metazoa; phylum Chordata; class Amphibia; order Anura; family Ranidae; genus Rana; species Rana temporaria. The sequence goes on from NC_053497.1 coordinate 138,591,047, forward strand.
GATGGGACTTCTTCAAGTTTTTTTCTACTTTTTACACTTTTATAAATTTTAAGCTTTTAGACCCTTTTTTTAAACATTGAAGTCAATGAGAACATCCTTTTCCCCTTTGAATTCACATGCCATGCCAAAAGTTTCAGCTACTTCATACTTTCACTTACAGACACTGAAAAAACTTTAAAGCGGTCACAAAATATTTAGCTATCCGGCTATGACTTTTCAGATCGTTATCGTTTACAATTTTTTGGTGAAAACGCAATTTACGTTTTGCGAATTTTTCACAAAAATGCAATAGGTTATAATGTAATCCTATGGAGGGGATTTAGAGTCTGTCATGTGACCTTAACATTGGAGATCTTTGTAATTAAAAATATCTTTACAAAAAGGGGAAACAAATTGGTCTCACGCCCACAAGATCTACTTTTCATACACAATTTTTATATCAAAACGTAGCTATGCTTGTCTGGTTTATGGCAATGTGACCAATTCTGCGATACGTATTTTAGTTTTAATTATTGGAGCAACAGCCAGAAATTATGTCTCATAGACTCTCATGTGAAATTATCTAAAAAATGTTGCTGCAGAACTCACAAAGACGCTCTTTTCTAAATCGCAGACATGGCCACATTTTTAAGTTTATCTACATAAATTTCATATCGATGCGTTTACAAGGGCCGTGTATTTCAAACGGTGTAGTCGTTGTATCAATTGCATGTACGTTTGAGGATTTATTAAGCTTTGTTTGGAGGCTTAAATCATGTATTAGATCTGTGAATTAAAAGCGTTTGTAATGTTATTTCTTTCCATAAATAACTTTCCTGACCTCAGTGCAATATTCCTCCTCACTGACCTGGGGGGGAGGGGAAACCTATTGAGGGGGGAGGGGCGACCAGGAAGTCAGCATACTCTATACTTTGCAGATAGAGAAAGAAGCTGTGTGTCCTAAAGATAGTGTAGTGGTTATGGTGAATGTCTTTGGCAAGGGGCTCACCAATTAAGCTATTCAGCATTCCCACTCGCATTTTCCTCAGGAAATGCATTGTCTAGTTATATTATATTTTAATACTCCTGCTGCTGCCTCCATGCTGAGTAAAGCTTCATGACCTCTCTGGCACAGCGGATCCACCAACAGCCTCCGCTACAAGCTACCAGACCGGACTACCAGACCGGATCTAAACAGCAAGTGTAACTATAACAATGAACCTTATGTTAAACCCTGTTTTGCGGCATTTATACTGCAACCATTGGGCTGACTGCAAGAGCTCATCTGCATTCTCTCTCTTTCTTGCTCTCCCTCTCTCTCTCTTTGTATATATATATATATTGTTGCTTTTGTTATGTTCATTTTTCAACAGTTTATTTTGTGTTCGTCGTGTCTGTGTCGTGTGCTTTAGTTTGTCCTAGGTTAATGTTAAATAAAATAATAGTATAAAATGTTTTTGCTTATTATGAAGTTAAATGTGTTGATGTTGATTTGTTTGATGTGAAGTTAGATGTGTTGAAAAACCTACAACTCTATCTCAAAAAGAAATGAAACATTTCCAAAAAATAAGTTTTTTTAATACAAAAATAAATTTAAATATAGCTCTCAATCCGTTTCTGAATGCGGTGCATTTCCGCAATCTGACCCGATAGCTGCTGCTCTAGCAGAGCATTTTGTTGGGTGAGGTAGCTCATCTTCCGCTGGTTCTGAAGGATCTTCTGGTGCGTCTTTTCGATGAGTCTGTTTTGCCTCCTCATATCTCTTGATGCTTTTAGGATATAATAAAAAAACATTTGGATTTCAAATAACGTTACCAAATAAATAAATATTTTTTTTTGCTTATTAATCAATCATTATCATGTGTATACACTTGTTATGTGTCTAACACATCCCGGGAGTGCAGAATTATTAGGCAAATGAGTATTTGGACCACATCATCCTCTTTATGCATGTTGTCTTACTCCAAGCTGTATAGGCTCGAAAGCCTACTACAGATTAGGCATATTAGGTAATGTACATCTCTGTAATGAGAAGGTGTGTGGTCTAATGACATCAACACTCTATATCAGGTGTGCATAATTATTAGTCAATTTCCTTTTCTTTGGCAAAATTGGCCAAAAGAAGGATTTGACAGACTCTGAAAAGTCCAAAATAGAGAGATATCTAGCAGAGGGATGCAGCACTCTTAAAGTTGCAAAGCTTCTGAAGCGTGATCATCAAACAAAAGAAGCGTGTGGAAAAACAAAGGTGCAAAATAACTGCCCATGAACTGAGAAAAGTTAAGTGTGCAGCTGCCAAGATGCCACTTGCCACAAGATTGGCCATATTTCAGAGCTGCAACATCACTGGGGTGCCCAAAAGCACAAGGTGTGCAATACCCAGAGACATGGCCAAGGTAAGAAAGGCTGAAAGACGATGACCACTGAACAAGACACACAAGCTGCAACGTCAAGACTGTGCCAATAAATATCTCAAGAAAGATTTTTCTAAGGTTTTATGGACTGCTGAAATGAGAGTGAGTCTTGATGGGCCAGATGGAAGAGCCCGTGGCTGGATTGGTAAAGGGCAGGGAGCTCCAGTCCAACTCAGACGCCAGCAAGGTGGTGGTGGAGTACTGGTTTGGGCTGGTATCATCAAAGATGAGCTTGTGGGGCCTTTTCGGATTGAGGATGGAGTCAAGCTCAACTCCCAGTCCTACTGCCAGATTATGGAAGAGACCTTCTTCAAGCAGTGGTACAGGAAAAAGTCACCATCCTTCAAGAAAAACATGATTTTCATGCAGGACAATGCTCCATCACACGTGTCAAAGTACTCCACAGCGTGGCTGGCAAGAAAGGGTATTAAATAAAAAAAAGTAATGACATGGCCTCCTTGTTCACCTGATCTGAACCCCATTGAGAACCTGTGGTCCATCATCAAATGTGGGATTTACAAGGAGGGAAAACAGTACACCTCTCTGAACAGTGTCTGGGAGGCTGTGGTTGCTGCTGCACGCAATGTTGATGGTGAACAGATCAAAACACTGACAGAATCCATGGATGTCAGGCTTTTGAGTGTCCTTGCAAAGAAAGGTGGCTATATTGGTCACTGATTTGTTTTTGTTTTGTTTTTAAATGTCAGAAATGTGTATTTGTGAATGTTGAGATGTTATATTGGTTTCACTGTTAAAAATAAATCATTGAAATGGCTATCTATTTATTTTTTGGTTAAGTTGCCTAATAATTCTGCACAGTAATAGTAGTCACCTGCACACACAGATATCCCCCGAAAATAACTAACACTAAAAACAAACTAAAAACTACTTCCAAAAAAATTCAGCTTTGATATTAATGAGTTTTTGGGGTTCATTGAGAACATGGTTGTTGTTCAATAATAAAATGAATCCTCAAAAAATACAACTTGCCTAATAATTATGCACTACCTGTATACTTCTAGCATCAATACCATATTATGGTTCTACAATCTGACAGGTGCGCTTTATATGTTGTCCATTTTTATATCTACATTTTGTTGTTGAAATGTTATTAATCATTGTGCACATATTTACCTTCCTGAATGAGGCTCACAGGACCGCTCTCTTCCTCCTGCTCTTCTGCTTGAGAAGTTGGGGTGGTGGGGGGGGGAAGCTCCTCAGCTTGCTCCTCAACAGGAGCTGGGGTTGGGGAGTGGGAGGGCCCTGGCTGCTCCTCCTCATGCATCTCCTCCTCTGCCGCATCCTCCTCTGCCGCATCCTCCTCCTCCTCCTCATCGGCCTGGCGCCTTCTGCGCTTGGCGCGTTCAACTGGCATTGGAGCTCCTATAATAACACAATGTTCATATATTATAAAAATGTTTTCTAATGACGTATGCAAATTCTGTGTACTCTGCTGTATTGTATATGAATACAAATTGATTTATATAGACAGTTAACCAATGGGACAATGTTATATTAAAGGGTCTTGTGGGCACTACAGGGGACTGAGCGTGAGCTGGGATGCAACCATGTTAAAATGAGCTGTTTTTGTCTACTTTGTTTTGTTCAGACCATCTCATGTTAAAAAAAGGGCCTGATGGAGCACACGGGATTACTATAACAACCCCACTCCTAACACAGGAATTTAGTGGTAATCTATATATATAAAACTCAACGTGTGTGTGTGCATAAATGTATGTATGTATGTATGTATGTATGTATGTATGTATGTTCCAGCATCACGTACAAACGGCTAAAGATATTTATATGAAACTTGGCACACAGGTTACTTATATGTCAGCCACAAACATAGGATAGGTGGTTTAAACCTTACCCACCCCCACTTGCCATGGTCGGGGTTTTTCTTTAAAGTCCCATGCAAAGCAATGGGAAAATTATGTTCCCACATAACTTCTGTGTTCCTGTCTGCTGTCCCATGTCTTTTTTCAACAGTACTATGAATACCTTGGCTGGTGGTGATATATGTTAGCACAACATGGCATCTTGGTTAACAACATCTGACCTTACATGAATTACATATGACCTTACATAACTGTCACCAAAGGAGCTGCGGTGGCTCCACGCGATTGCCACTGCACTGACAAGTGATTCACCTCTGCAGCTAGGGGTTCGGATCCCGCTCTCGGCTACCTGTGAATTGAGTTTGGTGGTCTCAGCCCAGCCCCTGGTGGGTGTGCTATGCGAGGTTGGGTTGGGAGGACCCCCTCACACCCGCCATTGCCAACCGGGGCATGGAGAAAGGTGGCAGATTGCCTCTGGGGGAGGCCTCCCAACTCCTGCAGGCCGGCTCCTCTCTCTTTCGAGTTCACGCACAAAATACACTTTTTAAAAAAAAAACATAACTGTCAACAATAACTTACCTGGATGATATTTAGCCCGAAGACGTCTGACCTGATCCATTTGGCGCCTCTTCAGGTCAGACCACTTCTTCACAATTGCATTGTGGTCGTGTTGGCCGCCAAAGTCAGCGATTAGGGCGCTGACCACAGCCTTTTTGTCTGGCTGCCTCCGCAGCTTATCGTATCCTGTTTCCAGGAACTTCTGCAAGATGAAGAACAAAGTATATTGTAATACTTCTGTTGACAGCCTTATGGATATATGACGTAAATGTATGCTATTCAACAATTGGAAGCATTCTCGCCTTATTAATCAATGACAGGGGTAACATGACAGATTTTATATCCTGCCATTTCGGTCGCCACCTTTTTTGCATAAATATAGCAGCCATTATCATTTGCATAATTATGAATATATTATTAACAACACAGGATACACGTATAGAGGAGATATGCGTTGCTAACTCTTTTCCCTGTCAGGAGCCTAACGCCCCGGGGGTCAGAGACGGGACCTTTTCGGAGGGCCACTGACGTATGTACCCGTCGCAGTTTTTTGTGATGTCACTCTTTAGGTGTGTGCACATTTTTCACTGCATCCGGGTGGAGTTTTTGGGTTGTGTTTTGCACGCCACAGGCTTTTCAACAGGAAAAAAACAGCTGGAGGCAGAATGGTTGCAAAACACTACGGGTTTGTTACCTAACTCTGGGTTTCAAGACCAGTCCACCTCCAGCTGTTGCAAAACTACTACTCCCATCAGCCACGGTCTGTCAGTGCATGCTAAGAATTTTACTTTTGCTGCATCTAGGGTGCCACAGTTTAGAGACCCGTGCATAAAGGCCTGAAAAACGGGGGCCTGCAGAACTTACAATACTAGAAGTGCCAGCATTCCCAGGCATGCTGGAAGTTGTAGTTCTGCAACATCTAAAGGGCAATATGTATTCGAACGTCCTTGGGCCTTGAGGACACTGAAGTCAGGACGTTCGCATACGTCCTATGTCCAAAAAAATGTTAAATTCATTATGCTAAATAACAAGGAAAAGTGCCTAAATACACATTTGCCAACCAGGGTGTCTGCAGCTGTCCAGGCATGCTGGGACTTGTAGTTTTGGAAAAGCAGGAGACACATTTTTTGTGAAATACTAATATCTGATCATATATACTAACTTTTAAACTAGACTGAAATGCAGTTGAAGATAATGAAATAACAGTGGTCGAAATACTTACACAAATCAGCAAATTTTCCTCAGATACAGTGAAATTACTTCCAACCATCTTGCTCTGCGATTGCGTTGCGATCAAAAAGTTGGAAACTGGCAAGGGTCCAGGAAATGGTCGCGTGTTGTTCGCGTGTTGATTGCGCTGCTTGGACCGAGATGGGTCCATATGGCTTCGGCTGTATGGACCACAGTAACTCTTTTCCCTGTCAGGAGCCTAACGCCCCGGGGGGTCAGAGACGGGACCTTTTCGGAGGACCACTGACGTATGCAACCGCCGCAGTTTTTTGTGATGTCAGTCTTTAGGTGTGTGCAAATTTTTTCTTGCACCGGGTGGAGTTTTTGGGTTGTGTTTTGCACGCCACAGGCTTTTCAACAGGAAAAAAACAGCTGGAGGCAGGATGGTTGCAAAACACTACGGGTTTGTTACCTAACTCTGGGTTTCAAGACCAGTCCACCTCCAGCTGTTGCAAAACTACTACTCCCATCAGCCACGGTCTGTCAGTGCATGCTAAGAATTTTACTTTTGCTGCATCTAGGGTGCCACAGTTTAGAGACCCGTGCATAAAGGCCTGAAAAACGGGGGCCTGCAGAACTTACAATACTAGAAGTGCCAGCATTCCCAGGCATGCTGGAAGTTGTAGTTCTGCAACATCTAAAGGGCAATATGTATTCGAACGTCCTTGGGCCTTGAGGACACTGAAGTCAGGACTTTCGCATACGTCCTATGTCCAATAAAATGTTAAATTCATTATGCTAAATAACAAGGAAAAGTGCCTAAATACACATTTGCCAACCAGGGTGTCTGCAGCTGTCCAGGCATGCTGGGACTTGTAGTTTTGTAAAAGCAGGAGACACATTTTTTGTGAAATACTAATATCTGATCATATATACTAACTTTTAAACTAGACTAAAATGCAGTTGAAGATGATGAAATAACAGTGGTCAAAATACTTACACAAATCAGCAACTTTTCCTCAGACTTAGTGAAATTGCTTCCAACCATGTTGCTGTGTGATTGCGCTGCGATCATAAGTTGGAAACTGGCAAGGCTCCAGGAAATGGTCGCGTGTTGTTCGCGCAATTGCGCATGCGCGATCGAAAAATCGCAATCGCAATATGTTTTTTGGTTAAAATATCATACATATTCGATTTCAGAGTGCTGCTACAGCAGTTTTCGAAATATCTGCAATCAATTTCGCATTCGCATGTTGCGATATTTCGATAAAATATCAGGAATATTCTGAGCCAATCAGAGCGCTCCTCCAGCATATCTCGAAATTGCGCAATAAATATCGCATTCGCATGTTGCGATATTTCGATAAAATATCACGAATATTCTGAGCCAATCAGAGCGCTCCTCCAGCATATCTCTAAATTCCGCAATAAATATCGCATTCGCATGTTGCGATATTTCGATAAAATATCACGAATATTCTGAGCCAATCAGAGCGCTCCTCCAGCATATCTCGAAATTCCGCAATAAATATCGCATTCGCATGTTGCGATATTTCGATAAAATATCACGAATATTCTGAGCCAATCAGAGCGCTCCTCCAGCATATCTCGAAATTCCGCAATAAATATCGCATTCGCATGTTGCGATATTTCGATAAAATATCACGAATATTCTAAGCCAATCAGAGCGCTCCTACCGCAGTTATTAAAAAATCGCAATTATTTTCGCATTCGCAATAGCGAAAAATCGCAATCAATTAATTTCGATAAAATATCACGAATATTCGAATTTAGCGAATATATCTCGAATATTCGAATATATATTCGAGATATATCGCGAAATCGAATATGGCATATTCTGCTCAACACTAATATGCAGTAGGTGTGTGTGGGGCGGTTTATCTAGGAAGTGAAGCCATTACATGTTGAGTTGAATAAAGTGTTTAAAGTTGGGCCTGTGGTGTCGGGACAGAAAAGAGAGGTCTGCAATAAGAGGGTCATTCCTCTGCTCTCCTCCTGCCCTGACTCATAGACAATCTGAGTAGAGGTAACCCATCTGGTACAGATTGCCATATTGTGATTTATTGTTATTGAAGTATTTCCCCCTGCTCTTGGGGTTATTCTTAGGTTTTGAATCCCCTGAAAGCAGCCTGAATATTGTACTGAGCTATATTACTCTTAATCAGTTATTGCTCTCTAGTTGCACTACTTGAATATATATTATTACTGTTTGTTACTCTTTTCCACAGAAATATCGCATTAAAGGCATTTTCTGTGTTTTATCATAACATATGTGTTTCTTATTGGTCCTTGCACTTACACTTTTGCCAGGTGTGCCAGAGGGGCTGAGACTTACTTAAGCAGGTCCTTCGGGGGTAGCGCTACATCTCCATATGCTCGCCCAATGCATAAAATCCAAAACACTAACCACAACATACAAAGCAATCCACAACTCTGCCCTGAGTCACTTCACCAGCCCCATCTCAAAATGTAACTCAATGCATCCTCTTCGCTCCCCCAAAGACCTCTTTCCCTCTACCTCCTTTGTCTCCTCCTCCAATGCTTGCCTTCTGGACTTTCCCGGAGCTTCTCTCATCCTCTGGAACTCCCTACTCCCATCCATATGTATATGTCCTACTCTGTCCGCCTTCAGGCAATCCTTGAAAGTTCAACTCTTTATGGATGCATATCCCACCTCTACCTAACACCTGGAATATTACTTTCCATTTCAACAGATCCTCCCACAGTTATAACCTTTTGGATCACTTGCGCCTCCCTTTAGACTGTAAGCTCTCATGGGCAGGGCCCATCAAACCCTATTGTATTGTAACTATACTGTCTATTTTGTAAAGCACTGGCAATATACAGTATAGATCTTGTATAATATTAATTTTAGTAACAACTGTTTAGAGGCAAGGAGCTTCAAAAGAGCACTGGTAAGGTGGGAGGTGGAGAGAATTGGAGGATGCTGAGACACTTTCACTTTGCCTTAGATGGACAAGATGACAACGTTTCTTGAACAAATTATTACCTTTCAGGTTCTAGCAGCGTCTAAAAATGTCCCGTAGTGGTCTCCTGCAGCATGGAATCTCAGAAGTTGGTTCATAGCTTCTTCTTTTCTCATGCCTGAACCTGTTTTTGCCCTATAAAATGTAATTTGACATCTCAGCATTGTTAAATTTTCTTTTGTTTCTTATTTATTTTCCCTTTTATCTATGTGTAACAGGCTAGTGGAACCCAGTGGAGGGATTGGCAGAGAGGGGCAGCCACAGATCAGTTAGTAATGTGGAGTCTAGCAGCAGCATTAATGATGGACTGGGGGAGGGAATAGCCTGAGCAGGCCCGGATTTACTCACTTTGCCGCCCCAAGACCGGGTCCTTCAATGCTGCCCCCTGCCAAAAAATCCCTGAAAGTCCCCCAACCCATGCCTATCATTGCCGCCTCACGGTGCCCATCATTGCCACCTCACCATCATTGCAGCCTTACCATCACTGCCGCCTTACTGTGCCCTCATTGCAGCCCCCCCTCACCATCATTGAAGCCCCCCTCACCATCATTGAAGCCCCCCTCACCATCATTGCAGCCTTACTGTGCCAAACAATATGCACATCGGGCATCTCCTGCTGTGTCACGGAGCTCACTGTGAAAAGTTTGGGCGCTCTGTGCTAAAAGTCCCGATCTCCTCCTAGATCAGCTCGTGTGATAGACAGAACACTGCCTCTATCACACAAGCTGGACTAGGAGGAGGGCGGGACTTTTATCACTGCGCGCCCAAACTTTTCACAGGGAGCAGTCTCCCACTGTGTGTTACAACCAGCACCACCCCTGCACCCACTGCGGCCCGAGGCCTGGCCTCGGTGGCCTTGTCGGGAATCTGGCCCTGAGCCTGAGTAGGGGTAAGCCTAAGAGAAGAGCTGCAGCAGTCAATCTGGGAGATAACGAAGGAGTGAATTTGTTGGTTTTTGGTATCATTAGTTAAAAAGGGGCGAATTTTGGAAATGTTACAGAGGTTAAGGCTGGGTTCACACAGAGCAGCTCACAGCAGGGGTCCAGTGCATCCCTGTTCACCGTTTCAGGTCCAATTGCAGCCCGAATTTTTGGCTGAATTCAGACCTGAAACAGACCAGAAGACGCACAGGACTCCTCTGCAATTCGCACCAGAGCTGCTCCGGAGATGTGTGTACCAGCTCCATAGAGAGCCGGTCAAAATCTCCTGACAGCATCCAATTTGCATAAGTGTGAACCCAGCCTTAAACGCAGAGTTATGCCAAAAAATAAGTCAGCAGCTACAAATACTGCAGCTGCTGACTTTTAAAATATGGACACTTACCTGTCCATGCGATGTCGGTACCCGAAGCCAATCTCTCTCAGGTGGAGGTGCTGCCATGTTCGGTAAGGGAATCAGGAAGTGAAGACTTGCGTTTTAACAGCCTGATTCCCTACTGCGCATGCAAGAGTTGCGCTGCATGTCCTCACTGGTACATCTCGTAACAAGAGACCCACAGGTACATTCAACTTTTCAACAGTAGACCACCTTATCAGCAGGGAGGCTGTTGGAGGAATTCCCCTCCCTTCCAACAGATAATCCACATACCTAATCCATCAGATCCATCCACAGACATAAACAATAGAACAATGGGATAAAGCTGCACCTCAAACGATCTAGTAAAAAGTCCACAACAGTCCATAAGACCAAGCTCATAAAACATATCAACAGTTGGAAAGGTGAAATTATTTATCTTGATAAAATGGGGGATGTGGTGGCGCTTGCAACTAAAATCACTAAAATAATGTATATAATATAATTATAATAAATTCAGCAAAATAGACTCCGCCTCCTGGTAATGATTAAAAGTGTATCACTCTAAACCGGAATACCATCCAACAAAAATAACCATAAAGTGGAGGATATTGAGAGTGAGAAAATAATGAAACATGTGTGACCAACGTGCCACTGACAGCACAATAGTCTAAATTAAATAGCAAACTTCAAACCTGTGCATACAATATTTTTTTCAAATATAATTATGATAGTCCATACAGTGCTTCATCCACAAATCGTGCAATGTGCAACTATGCAAAATAAATAAATAAATATCCAGTGACTGACTGTCCACAAAATATAAATATAATAAATAGAATGTGAATAATTCCGATGATGAAAAACAATCCAAAAAGTGCTAAAAGTGAAAAATATATAAATATAGTCCACACAGGGATCCCTAGAAAAAAGTGTAAAAAGAGGGTCCCAATGAAACTTTAAAAATCCATGTCCAGTGCACAAATCGTGCAAAAGTGCAAAAAACTAAATTCCAGTGGCTAATAAATATAATGAGTTTCTAAAGTGCATCTGTGCTCAGGTTGCTGTGACATGCAGAGTAATGTGATTGCAGTCAGCCCGATTTCTCCACGGTGACCAGGGATGTAAGTGCTAGCCCCTTACCTCAGGGAGGCTAATAAATAGCCTATAGGAATGTTTCCCAATAATGTCTCCCACAATCAACCGATCGATCCGCTCCAATGAAATCACAGGCTCAGCGCGATGACTCTCAAAATAAAGCACAGGAACAGTAAGAACAGCATGTAAAACGGCGTGTGTGTAATCCTGTGTCTCCCGCTCTGCGGCCGCAAGCGGGTGACGTCACCAACAGCCCTCCAACGTCCTCACGCGTATCGCGACAGCCGACGTCGCTTAATCATAGGATCTATGATTAAGCGACGTCGGCTGTGAGGCCGATACGCGTGAGGACGTTGGAGGGCTGTTGGTGACGTCACCCGCTTGCGGCCGCAGAGCGGGAGACACAGGATTACACACACGCCGTTTTACATGCTGTTCTTACAGCACTGCTTGTAAGTTACTACTTTTTTTCATTAAATATTGTTTATAATCGTACACTATGGAGGCATTCCTGTGCTTTATTTTGAGAGTCATCGTGCTGAGCCTGTGATTTCATTGGAGCGGATCGATCGGCTGATTGTGGGAGACATTATTGGGAAACATTCCTATAGGCTATTTATTAGCCTCCCTGAGGTAAGGGGCTAGCACTTACATCCCTGGTCACCGTGGAGAAATCGGGCTGACTGCAATCACATTACTCTGCATGTCACAGCAACCTGAGCACAGATGCACTTTAGAAACTCATTATATTTATTAGCCACTGGAATTTAGTTTTTTGCACTTTTGCACGATTTGTGCACTGGACATGGATTTTTAAAGTTTCATTGGGACCCTCTTTTTACACTTTTTTCTAGGGATCCCTGTGTGGACTATATTTATATATTTTTCACTTTTAGCACTTTTTGGATTGTTTTTCATCATCGGAATTATTCACATTCTATTTATTATATTTATATTTTGTGGACAGTCAGTCACTGGATATTTATTTATTTATTTTGCATAGTTGCACATTGCACGATTTGTGGATGAAGCACTGTATGGACTATCATAATTATATTTGAAGAAAATATTGTATGCACAGGTTTGAAGTTTGCTATTTAATTTAGACTATTGTGCTGTCAGTGGCACGTTGGTCACACATGTTTCATTATTTTCTCACTCTCAATATCCTCCACTTTATGGTTATTTTTGTTGGATGGTATTCCGGTTTAGAGTGATACACTTTTAATCATTACCAGGAGGCGGAGTCTATTTTGCTGAATTTATTATAATTATATTATATACATTATTTTAGTGATTTTAGTTGCAAGCGCCACCACATCCCCCATTTTATCATTTACTGTCAGTGTGTGAGCACTATTAGTGATGGCTACTGCATATTTATTTATTCTGTTCTTATATTGATTAGGTTGGTTTTGCGCATTAGTTCCCCCCATATTTCATATTTATCTTGATATATTTCTGGAGAGATATTGTTCATAAATATCAATGTCCCAAGTGAAAGAGCCCCCTCACACTTTCAGCATAAACCACACACACAGAATCCAGGACAACAGTGTTTAAAGAAAATGTTGAGTCTGGTGTAGTTGTACAGTGAGTCTGGTTAAGCAGATCCAACTGGGTTTCTCGGTCACCATGTACCCCTAAAAGACACAGGGTTACTTACACATAGGAGGGGTAAACAAGCTGGACAAGGAGCTTCAAGTGCTCTCCAAGGTAAGCTGGGTTACACAAACCCCCTGCCCAAAATTACTCCCATCACACATCTCCCCTTTCGGCAGAAGACTAACACAGAAGCAGACCCCAAACAGGTTGGCTTCGAAGTTATTCCGTAGTTCCAGTCCCCCAATGCCCGAACCCACATAGTACCCCAAACAACAGAGCATTACTCAGCCAGCCTTTGCCTCTCACGTAGAACATACCCACTGCTGGGAAGAAGAGCGGACTGGTCCTTCTCCCCGGAGTCCGTTCAACTGTTGGAGAGAAGACAGGGTGGCTGGGCTCACTCCGTCATGCTGTTGGGGATCTGGGATGACTGCCCAGCATCCCTGGGGTATACAGGTGGAGACTGAAGTCCCATCCACTTTTGCTAGATGAAAATCCCTCAGTGCTTGCAAAGCATGGCTGATATCCTCCTGTCTCAGTGCTGAATCATGTTCTGGGGTTGTGTTAGGATTAAGTTCACCTGCTGGTGGCACTATCCTGCTCTGGGCTGTTTGCTGCAGTTCCAGTGTCCACCAGCAGGTGTCTCCAGGAAGCCAGCAGGTTCTGATCAGCCACACCTGGCTCCAGCTGCCAGGTGGATATTTAAGGCTGCTCCTCCCTTCCCCCAGTGCGTCACGATTCTGGTCCTTTCCTGTCTGCCTGCCTGCTACCAGCTTGTGCCTGATAACCTGCCCTTGTCCTGATCCATCCTGCACCCTTCTTGCCTTGTTCTATGCTCTTGTCCCCAGCCGTGTCCCTTTCCTTGCATCCCTGTTGCCTTTTCCCTTATGTTGTAAATATTGTATATAGATAGCTGTTAGGTTTATTAGTTATTCTTGTTTGCTGGAGTGGTTTATGTTTTCACTGGTTGCTGTGTATGTTTATTGGTGTATGTTCACTGTAAATAAATATCACTTAATACATATATCCTTTGTTTGTCTCGGTTCCCTTGTGTAGCTACGTGTCTGGTCACCTTAGCCGCTGAACCTGACAGGTTGTGTCAATGGAGACCGAAGTCCTATCCACTTTCACAGGAACTCCATCTTCTGTTAGTTAAGGGGAGAGGCCAGCAGAACTCTGCCCTGTTGCCAGCCCTTCTGCTGGGTTTCTGTCAGTGGAGACCGCAGTCCCATTCATCGACACCCGCTCAAGCTGCAGTTGCGAGGTGCAGATTGCATTCCCTCCTGAGTTGATTGTTGGGTGCAAAGGCTAGCAGAACTCTGCCCTGTTAGTTCTTTAGCTGAAGACACCACATCATCCACTACAGCTAACTGTTGGTGAGGGAAGACTGTTTCCTCTGCTCTGGCTGACTGTTGGGGAGGGAGGCTGGCTTCCTCCACTCCCTGACTGTGGATATGCCACTGGGGAGGGACCATCACCTTCTCACCCTGGGCCTCTGAAACTGTCGCGGGTGTGGGGCAGAGATCCGGTTGTCAGCACTTCAGTTGTAGAAGTTTCTTGGTACTCCACAGATACTGCTGGCAGGAAATCCCCATGTCTCTGTTAATGTTGTGGGAGAAAGGCCTATGACTGCCTCTATTCTCAGGAAGGTCTAAGACTCTGTTGGTACTGGGCAGAGCTCAGTGATGTTTGGCCGCGATGCCAGCTCTTCTGCTGGAGGCTTACCAGGTTGTTCTTCCTCAGCAGGAAAGTCTATTAAATCCCCAGTCTATGGAACTGGTGTTTGGGGATAGAGGTTCACCATCTTCTGTCCGTTGAATGAAGAAGAGGTTATTGGTGCTGGGCAGAGCTCATTGACCTGTGGCCCTGATGCCAGCTCTTCTGCTGGAGGCTCACTAGTTTGTTCCTTCTCAACAGAAAAGTCTATTAAATCCCCAGTCTCTGGAACTGGTGTCTGGGGATAGGGGTTCACCATCTCCTGACCGTGGAACCCAGAAGATGTTGTCGGTGTTGGGCAGAGGTTAGTAGAGCTCTGCCGTGTTGTCAGCACTTCAACTTTGGGGACGAGCATCTTCAGAGTTTATGCAGCTAAAGGCATGCTGCTGAATGTGGTCTAGCAGTTTCCTGCATGCCCTTTTCAGATGCTGTTTTTTCCTTAGCAAATAGTCCAGATCAGGTTTAAGCTCTGAGACCCCTGTTAGACCGAGCATAGCCTATCTGTATTCTCGCAGGCCCTCAAGGGTAGGTTTCCATTCATGACAAAACACAAAACCATCTGTAAGGCTCTCCCACAGCAATCCAGGGCCTCCAAAGTCATATACCTTTTGTAGAGCATTCTGTTGTCTCCCCTAAATATTCCAGCTCTGTGTGCCATTGCAGAGCCCAATATCGATTGTCCAGCTCTATCTCCTGCTGGACCAGCCTGTCCAACTCGGACACCCATTGGTCCTGTGGCAGCTCTCCCAGGAATGGCATCCTGAACTCCCGTTAGTCACTGGCTCATTGTTCTGGGGTTAGAAAGCACTTGCCCTGGTGTCTAGTCTACCAGTGACCTGGAAGGCTCTGATCCAGACCTGCACACAAATCTGCTGTCTGATCTCCAGGTACTGATCCACAGACACAATCCTGGGGATTGCTGAAAAGGCGCTCCATGCAGCAGCCCTTGCAACTCTGATGCCAGATCCATATCTCTGCTGGGATGACCAAAGTCTGCTATCCCGACCTTGGATCCTGGTAGTGGTTTAGACGTGTTCACAGCCAGAAAGCACAATCTCACTGCTTGCCACAAATGTTGTGGACCCCCCCCCCCCCCCCATACTCAAGATGAGTCTGTCTGCCGTCTATGCTTCCTTTGTCCGATACCAGCTCAATCAAGGCTTAGCCCACCCAGTCACTTGTTGAAGCATCAGTGTAGGGTGAAAACATAATACTGTTTTTTTAAACACAGAGATATCCAAAAAAGGAATAAAGAAAAGAGGGCACACAAGCCTTGTGCATTATCCTTTGATATATTTATTAAAAGAATGAATAAAAACTACTCACAAGCATGTGATAGAAACCACAATATAAATAGCAGTAATAGCAGTCTCCAGATGATGAGAGAGAGGACATGAGAACCACTGCTAGCTGATGCGCTTCAAAGGTATACCTTCTTTCTCAGAACCCCTTAATAAAAATATCAAAGGATAAGGCACAAGGCTGGTGTGCCCTCTTTTCTTTATTTCTTTTCTGATTGGTAGGATACCCCTATCCTGGAGGGCAGCAAGGCCTGAGACATTATCCACTCTGAACTTTAGATCACCTGATCAACACACATGTGCGCAAAAGTATTTGTTTGCTTCAGAGGTATACACCCAGAGAACAATCCCCCTTCCTTGAATAATGACACTGGGCGGGGGAAACTTTACATCTCGTAACAAGAGACACACAGGTTTATTCAACTTTTCAACAGTAGACCACCTTATCAGCAGGGAGGCTGTTTGAGGAATTCTCCCCTCCCTTCTCACAGCTAATCCACATAGACATATACATCCCATAATAGGTTGCTCCCAAGGCAGACACAAACATCAGAACAATGGGATACAGCCACACCTGAAACGATCTAGTAAAAAGTCCACAACAGTCCATGAGACCAAGTTTATAAAATATATCAACAGTTGGAAAGGTGAAATTATTTATTTTGATATACAGGTATTTCTGGAGGGATATTGTTCTGAAATATCAATGTCCCTAGGGAAAAAAAAACCCTCAGGCTTTCAGCACAAACCACACACATGGAATCCAGGACAACAGTGTTAAAAGGAAATGCTGAGTCTGGTGTGGTTGTATGGTGAGTTGGGTTAAGAAGACCCGACTGGGGTTCTCGGTCACCCTGTGCCCCTAAAAGACAAAGGGTAACTTACACATAGGAAGAGCTGGGGGAGCTGGACAAGGCGCTTTGAATGCTCTCCAAGGTAAGCTGGGTTCCACAAGCCCCCCGCCCAAAGTGATTCCCGTCACAGTGTGTTACTGGAGTTTTTGGTGCGTTTGCTGCACTTAGGGAGCCTTTAACATGTAATAACAACACAAACACTATGCCCATTTGCAGAGTTTTTAAAGCACAGGTCAAAGCACTTATTTTCTGTGCGGTTTGCCATGCATTTGAAAACACACAGATATGAACGATGTTACATTGTTCTTGTGTATACGCACCAATTTCACTTTCAGGCCCACTCACACCTAGAGTAATGGGAGTGCATGTTTTTTGGCTTGTTTCTCCATTGACACACATAGGGCAATCCAATGAATTAAAAGTAGTCAAGGTTGATTGAGAAAGTGAAGTTCCGCTTTAACAATAAATGTGTGATAATGTTAATTAAAATGTGTCTCTCTTTTACTGTACTCTCATGCCAATTAGGGCTATATAGAGCCTTCCAGGCAATGTCCACTTTGGATAACCTGTACTCAGTTTTAAAGTGTGGCAAGGCCCCGTCTCCCATTTGTTTTTCTTGGATAAAAAGGTGACAACCCAACTGTTACCCCCTTCTCTATCCTCCAATTAGGTGATGCTGTTATTAGCCTATGTAACTTTCCTCCTCTTCCCTGGATTGACACTAAAATCTCCTATCAAATTATACAAAAGTATAGTACAATATTTACACAAACAGAAAATACACCTGTATCGAGTGCAGTCATGGTCAGAGCTGATAGCTGGCACACATCGTTATCAGTTATCAGCATGGAGCTTAAGCAGAAGAAAGGATATCACATTCTTCTTTACCAGGGAGAGAATGCAAGTAAATAATCAAAAATCAAATTTTGCTTGGAGATGGGCTTTAACCTTTTGCCTTTAGGGTTAAGTGAATGAGCTTTATGACAAGGTTTACCTAAAGCCTAAATGTATTTTTTAGTTTTGGATAGATTAAGGAGATTTGAAGAGGGATTTCACACTGAAATTCTTTTTCACTAAGACGCAACAGTATTCATTGGACAAGGTTGCATCGTGGTTATGGTGCAGCCCCATTTACCTCTAGCTTTCTGGCTGTGGCAATGACTATGGCACTGTTCAATGGCCATTACCAGGTTCTGACAGGCAGCCAAGTTAAAACCGCACCTCAGCTGTTTGGTTTTGCTGCCTAACTGAGCCCAAATGAAAGGAGCTCACTTTTATGTGATTTAACATGGTGCTCTGCATTTAAATGCAGCATGTTCCATTTATACCCAGGGCACATCAAAGCCGTGCACTGGTGTGATCTCAGCCTATTGGAAACAACAGATTTCAGCTTGTCTGGGACATAGACATAAAAAAATAAAAATAAACTGATAGGATTTATTTGTTCCCTTATTTACACAAAACAAAAAAGTTTTGGCTTATGGATATATTTTGAGCAATGTTTTGCGGATAGCATTGGCACTTTACCGATTGATTCCACTTGTTGCCTGGAAGTGCTCTTTATACATTGACATAAAATGACATATTTACAGATATTTTATGTGGCACGTAATTAGCATAGATATGGGAAGCGGCTGACAGTTGTTCTTTGTTGTCATATTCACCCAGTGGATAGATCACATCTCTGCCTCCCCTCCTGTGTATCAGTTCCTGGATGGGAACTTGGCAGTGATTCATGGCAGCTTTTCATGTATCATCTCCAGCTACTGAGTGCCAGCTTTCCCCTCCACCAGGAATGTAATTGCTGTCGTATTAAGAGTTTACTAATCGCAGCACTAATTCTTCCCAGAACGATCAGCTGAGGTATAACTGACAGACGTGTAAATCTCTCCCAGCTCAGGCTTATCATTCAGATGTGAATACATGAGGTCTCTTTAAAAAGAAGATGTTCAGTACAATATGGGAGCCTGTGGACTACGAGGGAACTATTATCTTTATTGAAACATTATCCTAGGGGAGAAATAAAATAAAAAATTCATAAAAGTATTTTTATTAAAAAAAAATATTATAGTGACCCTATTGCTAGCATCATAAAAATAAATAAAAACATGCAACCTGTAAATTAAGAATAGTAGGGGCCTGGGTGGATGTCAGGGCTGGGCTCCTGCTAATTACGAGCAGCTCTTTTCTTTCAGAGGCTGCTCAGCTGTCAGTTAATTACTAGACACTCGTTTCCACAGTGACTCACCTGGTTACCATTACCTGCCTCATTAATCAAGCCTACAGCCAGACCCTTTTTGCTATTTAAAACGCTTTGCTCATTTCTTCTATGCCCTTGCGTGGTCTATGATCTCCAGTATGTTCCTGTGTATGACTTTGCCTGGCTGACATCTCTTCCGATACCTGTTCCTGTTTTTGCTCCTTTCTACGCTGACTTCTGGCTTCCTGACCCCGGCTTGTCTGATTACCCACTCTGGCATCCAAAACTTGGCTTCAGTTTTGGACTTTGTTCCTGAACAGTGTTATGTTTTGCTATTTTAGTAAAGGTGTGATTTTAACTGCATTTTCTGTCTTCGCCTGGTTTATGGTTTCTGACAGTGGAAGGAATTTTGTTTGAGCCAGAACTGCTTCTCTCCCCATAAAATTCAACAGAAATACAAAAGTAGGTAAAATATACATCAGAAAGGGGCTATCTGAAGATCAGATGCACCTGTTAATGAATTCTGAATGATCTTAGATATGTCTCAAACTGATGTCAAAGGCAAGCTCATTGACATAGCTAAAGCCCGTTGACATAGGCTCTAGTACTTACCTATCTCGCTGGCAGTGACTCAAGTCTGAGCTCTCTGAGTAAGTTAGACAGTATTTCCCCTTCTATGTGCCATGGTTCCTCCCACTGGCTGCTATTGTAGGCTGCTATGTCACTACTGATCCATGCAGTGATGTAGGGGGCAGCAGACAGAACCAAAGCATGCAGCAGGGGTCCAGGTGTCAGACTCACCCAGAAGTGTCATATAGCAGTGGTAGCTGTTGCTCTGCAAAAGTGTTTTTTTTATTTTTTTATGGTGGCACTAGTTTGGTTTCTTAAATATAGTAGTAATTAGGAGCAGTCCATTGCTGCTCAGCAACTGCTGATTTGTTTCTCCGTGAGGAGTGTTCAGTACTAATGCTAATATGGATCTGTGAGGTCATTGTTTTCTCTGAGTCTATCAAAGTTTTATTTGGTGCTAAGTTCTGATGTAAAAGGAGTGGTGCTGTCCCTAAAATGCATTGGGCGTGGAGCTTCTGGATATTATAGGACCTCTTTGCTTACTCCAACCTTCAGAACACTTTGACCCTTCTGACACTAGTATTAAGTCTTGCAATCACACTATGGAGTTTATCATAACTAATATTTAGCATACAATAAAATGCATTAGGCAAAGTAATAAAATATACTATTTTGAGTTGTGTCAACACAGTAGAATTCTGACAATGTCAATAATCAGACGTATCAACAGCTGTAAACAGGTAGATAAACAAATATGAATGGTAAACCTAGTATAACTGGCATAAAATAGACTAGCTAACCAGACTCGGCATAGCTGTAACAATCACACTGAAGTGCAACTATGGCAGCTGGAATAGGAAAATACTGGATCAACAGCACCCAGGAATATGCGAGGTCTATGCTATAGTTTAGGAAGAGGAGGAGATGGAGGATAGAAATTTTGAGCAATAACAGTATCCTAATGTCTTTATGAATGTCCTGCAGCGGACATTCCTGCAGGGGATTTTAGATCTTCTGCCGACAATATTGGGGCCCTATTATTGTCTTGGAGGCCCTTAACAATAATGCTGATGATTTTGCTAACAGAGAGGTGTAACGTATTTATGGAGAATGTATAGTATTCCATTGGGTGGAGTTCTGCTCTCAGAATATTATTAGTATAATTGGGCTTGCTTTCAGAGTGATTTAAATATAACTGGGCCTGCTCTCTGAGTGTTGTGATATAGCTAGGAGCACGGCTCTTTCACCAGTCCTCAGATAGGACGGCAGTCCTGCTGAGACTCCAGTACTGATGATGATGGTCGCTGTGTAACTAAAGACATACACTGCACCACTGATTGCATTCTGCGATCCACCAATCAAAACCTCCTGCAGATACCCAAAGCCAGATACAAGTCCAAAGGAGATCGAAGATTTGCAGTCCAAGGACCCCGCCTGTGGAATGCACTACCAACCACCATCCGACTGGAGTTGGACAACTTGGCCTTCAGGAGAAAGATTAAAACCCATCTCTTCTGAGGTCAAGGGGTTCCTTACCCATGAAATGGATACAGCGCCCAGAGGCGATTCAGTTTGCATGTGTTGCGCTTTACAAGTCTCTCACTCACTCATTCACTGGCAGGATGTTCACTGCTTCAGTGGAGAACTGCCTCTGTGTAACTGAGGGCCTTCCCCTCCTGAAGATGCCTCCCTGCTGGGTCCCTGGCTTGGCACTCCAGATACTCCTCAAGCGTCACCCCACTGGCTGGGTCCCTCAGATGAACCTGTGCTTATAATAAATTGTGTTTTAAACTACTACACCCAGAGGCGCCTCTTCCCTTGTTGTCATTTCTTTACTGAGTGAAGTAGTTCTCTTGGCATGGTATGCATTATGAAAGAGGCCCTGTTTAGTGATCTACTGTATGTATCTAATTTGTCTATATGCATGAGTTTGTAAGGAATATAGGTAAGATCCTGTTCCACAGGGGCATATTGGAGGATCCAGTTTTGCAAGTTTTGTTATGCAGCCAAAATGCATATATGCTCAGATTTCCTAAGTAATACAGTATCTATGGTTAGCATTAGGACTTCTTTTAATATTTGCTTGGTAGTGATGAATGATAACGTTATTTTGAAACCAGTAATGATAAATATATATCTATGTTGGTTGCCTGAAACATTAAAGTATAGCTATGATCAAACTTTTTTTTTAAATCAGAAAAGGTTTTATTAAGAGAAAAGAACCATACAATTTTACAAGCATATCCGTTACATTGTGCAGCATAAAAACCACTGGATACAGGCTGCATCCTAACACATATCTTTCTACTCGTACACAAGGGTACTAAACAATATATGCTGTATCCAAACTAAGTTGTTAACATTGTCATATCTAGCGCTGTACATATCACATCCAATTCTGTTCTCCCTCCCTTCCTCAACTCAGGGAAACTTATTGAGGAGAAACAAGGTAGCAAAAAAAAAAAAGAGAGAAAAAGAAAAAGAAAGAAGGGGGAGAAAAAAAAAAAAAAAAAAAAAAAGGGGGGGGGGTGGGGGGAAGTTTCACAGCTCATATACAGGGCAGACGTTGCGGCAGTGAACCCTATCAGCGGTACAAGAGGGATGTGGTAACTGCATTGCTATCACCCGCCACCACCTAAAACACACAAAGACAGGTCTCACTGTCACTGGGGATATTCATTGCATAAGCCCACCCCATCATATATATCTCTTACCCCACAAGAGGGTCACCTCCTTACCTCAGCAGTCTGTCCATCACTAGATCGACCGGTGACAGCCCGGGGGCATCCAACCAAGGTGCCCACAGTCTGTCGAACTTCCCTGGCCGACCCCTATGCTGATATATAAATTTTTCCAAGCGAATGGTGTCTCCCATTTGGGCGATCCATTCCCTCATCGTCGGTGGCTCAGTAGCCTTCCAATGTCTCAGAATGAGTTTGCGGGCCTGAAACAGGGCTCTGGTTATGGCCTGTTTGGAATTATCGTCCATGGGGATGTCATCCAAAATACCCAGTAGACATGGCTTCGGGTCCGTAGGTACGTTGGTCTGAAATACTCTATTGACTGTAGCTAAAACCCCTGTCCAATATGGGTGTAACTTGGGGCACCTCCATAACAGGTGAATTAGGTCCCCGTGGTCTCTCTCACACCGGGGGCAATTAGAATCCGGTCTCATCCCCATTTTGAACAGCCTAGCGGGCGTATAATGTACTCTAAGAATAATGTAGAGTTGTGAGAGCCGTTGGGCCACATTTAAGGAACACAGTTGTACCCCCTGGAGCACCTCCTCCCACTGCTCATCCTCGAACACACCTACATCTCTCTCCCATCTACTTGAAGCCGCCAGGGGGAATCCCTCCAGGAATATGGAAAGAATCATGGAATAAGCCATAGAAATGAAACCCCGAAACTGGGAAACTCCTGCCATGTACTTAAATATGTGCGTATGCGAAAGAATCCATGGGTTCCCTCCCGACTGTGCCCTCACGGCATGCTGCAACTGTATATAGTGGAAGAGCATAGACCGCGGGAGGTGAAAACGCTCCCTCAGCTCCGTGAAGGGAATCAGGCTACCCGCCGCAAATATGTGTCTCAAATGCGTGACGCCGCACCTCCTCCACCGCGCCCCACAATCCAACGTGAGTAACTCCTCATAATACCCATTGGCCCAGATCGGGCTGTATTCTGTGAATCCCTCAAAACCCTGTAGTTGTCTAAGTTTATTCCAAATTTTTTGCATCAGAACATACGTGGGGAATCGTCTATTGGACTTTGCATACGCCAGAGCTTCCATACCCGTAGGCACACTATCCAGACCGGTGACATGGCACATTAGGGCCCTAATGGGGTCAAACTGCACTCCAGCCTCCCCCGCTCCCAGTCCCTTTGGCATCGCCCGGGCAATATGCTGTGCCTGAGCTGCCAGATAGTATACCCAAGGGTTAGGAAGGGCAAGGCCCCCCTCCGCCTTGGGCTTCTGTAGCTGCTCCAGTCTAACCCTGGGGGGCTTATTCAACCAAATAAAGGACCTAAAAAGAGAGTTGATAATCCTGAATAATTTTAGGGGGATAACCATGGGAGTGTTGTGAAGGAAGTATAAGATCTGAGGCATAAAAATCATTTTTATGAGATTTATCCTGCCCACCAGAGACATCTTAAGGCGCGACCATACTTTGACTCTATCTCTAATTCTATTTAACAGCGGGTTTAGATTGAGTATCAGAAAATCTCGCGGATCCGGGGTAATCCAGACCCCCAGATACTTGATACGTGTAGACACTGGCACCCCGTGAATCGACCGTTCCCCTCCACTCTGGGCCTCGTCTAGCAACAGGAGTGAGGACTTGGTCCAGTTAATGACTAGACCTGAGTAAGTCCCAAACTTGCCAACCACCGCCATCGCCTCCTTCAGGGAGCCTTCCGTGTCTCCCAAAAGCAGCATAGTGTCATCTGCATAGAGCATAAGCTTCTCCTGAATCCCTCCATAGTTGAAACCCCTCACCTGTTGGTTAGCTCTAATCAAGGCCGCCATGGGTTCAATGGCGATGGCGAAAAGGAGCGGGGACAGCGGACACCCTTGTTATGATCAAACTTTAAATTCATATATTAATTTCCACATTGTATTTAATTTTTTGAGGTAGCACTTACAACATGAAAGGAGATTTTTCAAGTAAGTTTATCATGGGTTGTCAAAAATAACTTTTGCTTTGCATTTACTCCTGTTATAAAATTAAAGTGTACATAACAGAGAATCGCTGGTCATTTTATAAGGAACTTAATAGTTCCTTACGGCCTACTCATCAGTGAATAACACAGATAAGTTATGGAAAATCCATCAATACCTACTAGAAGCAGGCATGCTTCAACTTATGTTAGATGAGTACCAAATACTGGATGAACCAATTTGGAATGAAGAGTTAAAGAGGGTCCTGAAAGAATCTAACCTCTAAGGGCCAGATCCACGTACAGCGGGCTTAACTTAAATATTGGGATTTAAGTTACACCGCCGCAAAATTTCTACCTAAGTGCCCGATCCACAAAGCACTTACCTAGAAATTTTCAGCGGTGTAACTTAAATCCGTCCTGCGCAAGGCGGGCCCAATCTAATGGGGAGAGTCCCATTTAAATTAGGCGCGCTCCCGCGCCGGACGTACTGCGCATGCTCCCGACGCGATTTCCCGACGTGCTTTGCGCGAAGTTACATTGCGTCGAGTTTTGTGAATTGCACCGGGTAAAAGTTGCGGCGGGAAAAAAAAAGAGATGCGGCGGGAAAAAAAAAAAATTGACAGCGTCGCGGGAAAGAAGGGTCTACTTTTACATGGTGTACTAACTTTACACTTTGTAAAAGCAGCCCTATCTTTGCGTTTGCAAACTAACAACTTACGGAGACTTCACAAAGGGAAACCGCTTTGTGGATCTCCGTAAGTGCTAATTTGCATACCCGAAGCGGAATTTCGACGAGAAATGCCCCCAGCGGCGGCCGTGGTACTGCATCCTAAGATCCGACAGTGTAAAACTATTACACCTGCCGGATCTTAGGAAAATCTATGCGTAACTGATTCTCTGAATCAGCCGCATAGTTAGAAACAGGGGCATCCCTAGGGGGGGGCCAGAGGGGGCCCTGACCCCCCCAACATCATGCTGTGCCCCACCATGTGCCCCCCCCCCAAAAAAAATATATATGAATTTTTTTTGCAATTTTTTTATTTTGCTCCCCGAGAGGGAGAGCGTCCCCAGTCAGCTCTGCGGGGGATTCCTCCCCCTCCCTCTGCTCGCCATCACTGCATAATGCAAGCGCTCACACAACCAGATATTCTAGCCTGGACCGTGTTTAAGTGTGTGCACTGCAGACTGCAGTACACTGTAATCACTGAACTACATTATCTCCATCCCTTCTCTCTCCCCCCCATCTGTCTCCCTCCCCCTCTCCTGTTCTTTCAAAACATTCACAATTTACTTTCACTTTCAGTTAGGCAGATAATATACGGGGGAAATTTCTTTCCTGCATCCACAGATTGCAGGAAAGAAACTTGCATGATTCCCCCATCAACAGACCGTGGTGACAGGGGAATATCCCTCCTGCCCAGCAATTATATTCTCCCGACAAACAGTGATTATCACTAGTGACTATACAGCAACCACTAGTGATAATTATAAGAGAATCTGCTAATTAATGGTTCAAATCTCAGCCAGTTTCTGCTGAACCAGCTGAGATTTAAACTGTCTATGGCTGGTCTTAGCTCTTAGGCAGCCCATACATTGATTAGCACTGTGGAGTGTCGGCTTCCTCGCGGGATCGGACATGTGGGATTTCAAACACACCCGAGCCCATCTCTATTGGTTGTAGACAGTTGAGCTCCCTGCAGGTTGCTTAGCAGCAGTGGACCCTTCTCTGACATGCTGATCGGGATGCAATCCAGGTGATGCTCTTAGTCAAATCCTAGTCATAAATATCAGAGATTTTATTGATCAAAGCCCACACTTTACAGGCATAGAGCCCACATGGCTGCGGAACATGCGGTTGATTATATATATATATGTGGTTGTACTCTTGATGCTAATAAATACTGTGTTTATTAGATCTGACTGGGAGCATCACCTGGATCACATGCCGATCAGCATGTCAACAGAGAAGGTTATACAGCATTACTGCTGCTAGGTGACCAGCTGGGGGCTCAGCTCTCTATAACCAATAGTGCCAGCCTTCCCCTGCATGCACCCATAATGTCACCAGCACTAGGTCCTAATAGACTGCCGCCGCTGCCAAGGAGACAGATGCCAGACCAGCGCTGTAAATAGCAGGGACAGGACAGCTGGGGATCCCCACTGTGGCAGAACCCCAGGGCCCGGTGGCAAGACAACCTTTGCAACAATGATAGTTCTCCCACTGCTTTGGACCCTTATATTTTCTTGGTGTGCTGGTGACATATATCTCTTGTTTTCTGCCACCCTGGGGGGCCCCAGTATAGTAGGAAGGGAGCTCACTGCAGAACATATGAAAGGGCCCATAGTGGGATCGTAGTAAAGGGCCCCAGGATATATATATATATATATAATTGCATTTTATAATTGGCCCCCCTACGTTTGTCCCTGTCCCCCCATGTGCCCCCCCTAAATATGAAAGCTGGAGACGCCACTGGTTAGAAACAGGGATACGACGGCGTATCAGCAGATACGCCTGCGTATCCCTTTTGAGGATCTGGCCCTAAGAATCTAAGCTCTTACATTATAAGACATTTTCTTAAGCGTTGGTTGATATATCGTTTGTTAGCACATTCAATTTGATTGATGACGGCCACCATCTGCCCCCTGACACTCTGAAAGCTACTATCATAGTTAGGAATATGCTTCGTATTCGAGTCAAACTCATGTTCAACTCGAACATCGTATGTTCGATCATTCGTCGAATTACGAAGTTTTGGCCGTTCGTGCCAAATTCAAGTTACGTTTCACAGCCCATAATTCACTGCGGCATCGCAGTGCATTGCTGGCTGATGATTGGCCAAGCATGCACTATGACCCGCATGCTTGGCCATTCACATCTTGCAATAAACGGAGAGCCATAATTGGCCAAAGCCAGGGTGGCTTTGGCCAAGTATGGCTCAGGGGGTTTAGTACAAGCCCCACACTATAAAAGGCCGCCTGCAGGTCGGTCTTGTGTAGTGTGTTGCGGTGGTTAAAAGAGAGAAGACAGAGAGAGAGAGTGTAATTTTTAGTAGGTAGATAGAGCAGGCAGGCAAGTCGGTTAAAGTTACAGTGTGTAGAGGATATATATGCATCCCAGGTGGTACATATATTTATACACTGTATAGTTTAGCTAGATCAGCTCTTCCTAATTTACTGGCAGGCAGGTGATTGTGCTAGCTGCAGTATTCTCACGTGGTGTATTGCCTGTGTCCTCTGCAGTGTGCACCATAAAGCTACGTGGTGTGTGTACTGCCTTTGTCCTCTGTAGTTTGCACCTAAAGCTACTTGGTTTGTACTGCCCGTGTCCTCTGCAGTTTGCACCTAAAGCTACGTAGTGTGTGTACTGCCTTTGTCCTCTGCAGTTTTCACCTAAAGCTACGTAGTGTGTGTACTGCCTTTGTCCTCTGCAGTTTGCACCTAAAGCTACTTGGTGTGTACTGCCGTGTCCTCTGCAGATTGGTCGGTCCATTCGAAGGTTCCGGTGCATGAACTTGGTAGAAGTGCTAGTTTATCTCGATGACATTATTGTGTTCAGAGCATGAAGTTCGGTTGGAGAAAGTTTTCCAGTGACTACATGATGAGGGGTTGAAGCTGTCATTAGAGAAGTGCCATTTCTACCAGACCTCAGTCACGTACCTAGGGCATGTGGTGATAGCAACTGACCCTCAAAAACTGGAGGCTGTCACTTCCTGGCCTTGCCCAAATACCGTCACTGAGTTGAGGTCGTTCTTGGGTTTCTGCTCTTACTATAGAAGATTTGTGAAGAACTTCTCGCAGATTGCCCTGCCGTTATACAAGCTGTAATAGAAGCAAACGGAGAAGGAACAGCAGAAAACTCAGAGGGGAGGTCCGAGGAAGCCTTGTGAGTCTATCCAGGAACAAGCTACAGCTAAGTGTGAAAGATCTTTTGAACGGCTGAAGGAGAGCCTGGATGAAGCACTGGTGTGGGCCTACGCTGATCCATCCAAACCTTATGAATTACACGTGTATACCAGCAGAGATGGGTCGGATAGGAAACTTTGTTCAGTGACCTATTTGAGTCAGTCTCACCCCGCACCCCCACCCCATGAAGATCTAACCTGTGCACAAATTCTTGGCCCTCAAGTGGGCTATGGTAGATAAGCTACGTGACTATCTGTACGAGGCTACCTTTGTGGTGAAGACTGACAACACCCCTTGACCTATTTAGTATCCACTGCAAAGTTGGACGCCACTGGACATCGGTGGTTGGCAGCTCTGTCCGAATTTCAGTTCAGATTGACATATCAAACAGGGGTGGGAAACAGAGACACTGATGCTCTTTCCCGCAGGCCTCACTCTGTCAAGACTGGCCCGAAGAATTGGGTTATTTTACCTTTCAAAGGAGTACAGGCTGTGTTTCAGGAAGTAGAGTATAAACACAAAGGAGCCATAGGGGCCGAAGCTGTGGGAGTCACCCCTATGGGAGTACCGAAGTACTACTGTAATTTTACCCAAGTTCGCAGATAAGAACTGCCTCAGCTGACTAAAGAGGACATGAGACAGGATCAACAGGAAGATCCATTGAGGAGTCTGATAAGAAAATCGTTATCCACCCAAGACTCTCAGATATTGGTGAATAGCTCTATCGAGGGGACCAAGGTAATTCATAGAGAATGGGAGTGAATGAAGCTGGAAGAGGGGATCATATATCGAAGAGGTCCCTCTGAAGAATCAGAAAGGTGTGAGCTGTTCTTACCTGAGAAACATCATTTAACTGTGTTAACTGCTCTCCATGATGATCATGGTCACTTAGGCCCAGATAGAACTTTCAAGCTGGTCAGAGTTAAATTTTTCTGCCCGTCCATGAGAGCGGAAGTGGAAAGTTACTACTGCTCTTGTATCAGATGCATCCAGAGAAAGGTTTTACCAGGCAGGGCAGCCCCAATGGGCCATCTACAGAGTCAGAGACCAATGCAATTGGTGTGCATTAATTTATTGTGCCTGGAACCTGAATTGAGTGGGCGAAGTAATGTCCTAGTTGTGACAGATAATTTCACCTAATATGCTCACGCTTTACCCAATAAGGATCAACAAGCTAGTACTGTGGCAAAGACTCTAGTGGAGAAGTTCATGCTTACAATAGCACCTCAAATTATTCTACTGGATTCTCCCCTTACAGATTAATGTTTGGGAGAGAAGCTCGTCTACCTGTGTATCTGGCTTTTGGAACATCACTAAATTACACCTCCCAAGCCTCTTGTGGGTATATTGACAGACTTCAGAAGAATCTAAAAGTGGCTTATGAGAAAGCCAAGGAGGCCTCTACCATCAGAGAACAAAGATACAATAAGGACTTTGATCTCAGTGAGGGTTCAGGATTTGCAATGCGGAGATCGAGTGTTGTTGCGCAATCAAGGAGTCCCAGAGAAGCCTAAGCTGGCTGATCGATGGCGTTCCGAAACCCTACATTTTCTGTAAATGACTACCTGGGCTCCCTATGTACCAGATTTGGCCTAGCAGGAACAAAAATTGCCTCTGGACAGCCGCACTCTGAACAAATTGTAGCCTTTATTAAAAGAAGGACAGCACTACAAGTCACAGCAAAATAAAATAAAACCCGACTGCTGACGCATTTCGCACTGAAACTAGTGCTTAGTCATAGCACCAGATTTGGCCTGAAGGGAAGACCGGCCCTCTCAAGACTTGGGATCGAAACTATTTGCTGTCCATATCAGAGGCTGTTTGAGTACCCTCAACCCCTTGCTTAGAGACTTATCAGTCCCTGACACTAAGGCCTAGGGTCTGGAAAACTTGCCCACCCACACTCCCTGAAGAGGAGAGTGATCATGAGGAATACTCTTAATTGGTTGGGGGTTTCTTCTTCGGAAGATGATTCCATCGTCCCTGATACTGAGGAAGAAGACTGTCAAAGGACATGTTCTCCTTTGCCTGACATTGAAACATTAGATTCTCACCCACCCAAGGGAGATGAGGAGGTCGAGATGGAACCCAGTGAAGTGCCTAGTGTGGCGGATGCTCTCACTCCTCCTAATAACATTGCATGGAGAGAGACAGACCCTGAACCAGGAATAGAGCCTGAAGTAGAACCTAAGCCTGAAGCTAGATGCAGTTTGTGGGAAACAGAACAGGAACCAGAGCCACTGGGAAACATCCACTCCAGGTTGAGACAGAGGATATGCCCTCCAAAAAGACTGATATATGATACACTTGGAGAAAATTCTGACAAACTTATACCTACTGCCCAACGTTCCAGTTAAGCACCTCTTTATGACCTTGATCCACCTCCTGACACTACTGGGTGGGCCACTAACTTGTTATTGGCCTTTCACAAAATGAATATGACTCCTGATTATGTAAATAATTTGTTGTTAAAGGAAAATCACAGTTCTCCACTTGTGCACCTGTAAAAAATCCTTGTGCTTCTGGTGATCACCCAACAGAGTTCGACCCAAAACAAATATCTCAGCCTCTTACCAGATATTAAGACCTCATTACAGGGTCTGACTTTGCCTTTAGTGAGTACACCTGTCAGGGCTGGGCTCAGCCCTTCCTTCTCTGAGCTGGCCGCTCAGCTGTCGGCTAATCGCCAGCTCCTATCTCTCCACAGTGACTCACCTGTTGATGATCCTGCTCGTCAGTCCTGCCTACTTAAGCCATCCAGCTCAGTTGATCTCTGCCTTCGCCTTGGTCAACATCACAGAGACTATATCCTGCGTTCCTGTTGAAGACTTGCTTGGCTGATGTTCGTTCTGGCTGCAGAACCTGCTTGCTGTTCTACGACGTTTTTTCTCTGGCTCTCTGACATTTGGCTTGGCTAATTATCCGATCCGGTTCCTGAACTCTGGCTATGTTTTGACTACGCTTACTCTGTTTATCTTTTTATTATTAAACAAGTATGATTTAACTGTACTTATGTCTCGGTCTGATTCATGGTCTCTGACAGTAGGCAAAGGCCATGAATTCAGAAGATGCAGTCAATCCACTTGTTGGTAATATTTTTCCAGATTGGATGGCCAGAATCACTGCATGGATCAGATTACCATGGTGTTACAAACGATCCTGAGTCGCACGGCTCACCTGGAATCTCCCACGATGGCTTCTCCAGTACAATCTGTGTTGCAGGCCATCCCTGCTGCTCCTTCAGTCTCTGTGCAGGCACCGGCTTTGAGTATTACCTCTATAGGAGGTATGTATGGTTCCGCTCCACTTCCCCAGCGTTTTGAGGGCGATCCAGTTCAATGCAGAGAGATTCTCAACCAGGTTGAGATATACCTTGAGATGCTGCCCCAGGTGTTTCCCACAGACAGAAGCAAAGTAGGTTTTGTGATTTCTTTGCTTTCTGAGAGAGCCTTGACCTGGGCAAATCCTCTATGGGAGACACAAAAAACCGATGTCCTGTGTTATCCAGAATTTGTGGCTTACCTCAAAAGGGTATTTGACGTTCCAACATGCTCCACTTCTGCTGCCAAGAGCCTCATGTCCATCAAACAGAGTAGGAGAACTGTTGCTGATTATGCCATTGAATTCCGTACTCTGGCAGCAGAGGTTGCTTGGAACAATGAGGCCCTCGTGGCTGCCTTTTCTCATGGTCTCTCGGATACCATCAAGGATGAGATAGCAGCCCGAGATATACCCACTGAGCTGGAGAAGTTGATCACATTTGCCATCCTCATTCACTCCAGACTCAGAGAAAGACTCTCTTTTAAGAAGCACTTGCGGAAGCCTACTGTACACCTATACAAATTTTGCAATCCCACCCTTGCCTCCCTCACCTCCTGGTACCGAGTCGGTGAGTGAAGGTAAACCCAAGCACTTCGGCTTCACGCGTCTCTCTGCGGATGAGAGAGCCCTTAGGAGGAGGGAGAGATTGTGCCTTTATTGTGGCCAGGCTAGTCACTTTTTGAAGTCTTGTCCTACCTGTCCAGGGAACGCCCAAACCTTGAGGTCCTGTCATGACATCCGCTTCACTGCACGCTTCCTTGTAGGCTGTGGCTCTAGAGGTGGACTTGTGGCAGGAGGAGGAGGTGGAGGAGGATGGGTGAACTCATCAAGGTCAATGTTTTGTGTTATGCCTTGTACACATGATTGGAATTTCCGACGAAAAAAGTCAGACAGAATTTTTTCATCGGATATTCCGACCGTGTGTGGGCCCCATCAGACTTTTTTCCGTCGGAGTTTAGAAATAGAACATGTTTTATTTTTTTCTGATGGAAAAATATCCTATTGGAAATTCCGATTTAATTTTTCTCGGCTCGTCGTAGTGTTTTACGTCACGGCCTTTTGGACAGTCGGAAATTTGGTCTGTCAGTGTGTATGCAAGACAGCTTGAACGGAATTCAAACGGAAAATTCCATCGGAAATTCCGATTGTGTGTACAGGGTATTAGTTGGCCCATCAACCCCTTATTTAGGGCCTTTTCAAATTAGGTTTTCACAGAGGAGGCGTTGGCCCTTCTCCATTTCATGTATTTTGGCAGCGACTAGGCAGGCATAGCAGTCCCACCCTTGCCAGATTCATTATTCTGCAAGACAAAACACAAGACAAAAATACTAATGTCAGTCTAAACTCTCCTAATCTTATCCAAATATAGGCCTCAATCTAGAAGCAGTATAGGCCACTGATGACCCAAGTTAAAAATGTTACCTTCGGTCTCACGTTCGGCGCTTACTCCTTCCTCCACACACAGAACGTAGCTACGACACATGCGTGCTAGCTTTATATACACTGCACATGCGTGAAACTCCGCACACGTCGCCCGCCCCTGACGTTCTTTTTAGTATATTCCCCGCCCCTTCTCTTTCAGTGTGCAGTGGGAGAGACATGGCGGAGACACAGCAGGTGGCCGATAATTCCACTAATGATGAGGAAAGCCCGGAGCAAGAATCATCCCGATCCAGGAGGAGATTTAAGGCCTCAAATATGTCCTTTGTAGAGATGGGGGAGATGGTGGACATCTTGAGGAGGATTGACTATGATGGGAAGCATGGGCCGTACACCAACCCAAATGTAAGAAAGGCCAAGATCATGTCTAAAATTGTAAGGAGTCTACACAGGAATTTCGGGGTATGACGATGTGTGTACGGGGCAATATACTCACAAACATAAAGTACAAAAAGGCATCAGGTACATATAATTGCCCGGTGCCCTGGTCGGTATGCTGACTTTTATGACTCATCCCACCTCCCTTCTTGGCAAACTCTCAAGAGAGTGAGAGATAGAGCTGTACATGATGTTATAAGCCTAGGCTTTTTACCAGACAAGAAACAGGAAGTGGGCTGTATAAGGTATTTACTGGCAGAAAAAAATGTTTTACTAGCCAAAGTTAAAACAACATGGGCAGAAGATTTAATAATTGGAAAGTTGAAAAAATTACTGAATTTCAGTAACAAAGTTTGACACGTACCCAATGACCATGGTAGACGAGCTTATAGATCGAGTTGGCAAGGCCCGCAAAGTTCTGGGCATGAGCCCTCTCACCACACGAGGTCCAGACAGATGGATGCCTCTGCTCCACAGGATCTCAGTCTGTTTGCTGCGACCACACTGTCACGCTGTTCTGTTTCACAGACGAACGGGAGTTCTCTGTTACCTCCTTCAAGGGTCTCTGGTTCGATCACACTGTCACGTTGTTCTGTTTCACAGACGACCGGGAGTTCTCCGTTGCCTCCTTCAAGGGTCTCTGGTTCAACCACACTGCTGCTCCAGCACGCTGTGGTGTAAAACAGAATCAATGGCTGCTGTTCTGCTCAGCAGTTAGTAGGCCCAAGCTCTATGAAACACACACACATACAGAGCTCTGCTGGCAGGCCATGCGTCCCAGGAACAAGAGACCTAAGATGGCCACCACAGGGCTTTTTATCTCCTTCCCAGCATGCACTTCAGCCCCGAGTGTTCATGGGTAGGCTATTTGCATAATACCTCACCATGTTCTTGAAAAACAACAAAAGAATAAATGAAGTCCATTTCCCGTTTTAGCCACTAGATGGTGCCAAATACCAATTTATAGCACTAGTCATGAAATATCATTACACAACATTAACACAAGATTAAAAGGCAAAAATGCCCCCGCTACATACTCCCCCTGCTTTGACTCTTTGGTCCCCAAAGACATTTAAAATAGTGGCTCTGTTACACATTTTTGCCTCTAGGCGGTTGCATAAGTCTGACAGATGAGCCTCCCACCAATTCTCATGTGATGGGGAGCTGTTCTGTGCACTCACAGCTGTCACTATGGTATCTAGTACAGATGTGTCAAGGGGTGAGATGGGGTCGAGGCTTTCTGATTCAGCAACAGAAGGACCAGGCATCTCAGAATTTCTTCTTGCAGCAGGGCACATCTCTTCAGAGCATTTTTACAGCTGGTCATAGGTCGGTCTCTTGGATTGAGAAATTTCTCTTTGTTTCCTTTGCTTCACTGGTGCTGACACCGAAGGCTCACTGGCCACCTTTTCCTGTTTAGCCATTTTCTTCTCATGCAGTTTAGTTGCTTTTGTCTTTGTTGTGGATCCTTTTCCATCCACCATGGAAGAGGGAGGCATCTCTGGCCTTTCTGTTGACAGAGAAGATAAGGGATCACATCTGAGGACACCAGGGGCTAACAGCTGCTTCACCAGATCTGTGTTTGTCCCTATGATTAGCGGACTGCTTGGGGACCCTGGCAACCGAGGACACACAATAGCTAGCGTGTCAAAGTCCTGAGGCTTCCCAGTCCTCAATGGGTCACATGACAACTTGATCCGCAGATATCCATCACAAGGGTAATCTTCTGCTTGAATACCCTGAATCTCCATATCTTCCAACTTTTGCAGGGGCATGTATGACAAATACCTCTTGTAAAAGCCTCTGGTCAACAAGGTTACTTGAGCACCTGAATCAAGGAGGGCTCTTGTGTAGATTCCTTCAACCAGGACAGGCACTATGGACGAAGGGCCTACTAACTGGGCAGGAAACCTGTTGGGAGCATCTGGAACAGTAGGCTGGCATGACTGAACTTGTGCTTCCTTCAGCTTCTGGCGTTGGGGATGCCTTTTCTGGCGTCGCTTGGAAGGCCGATAAGCATTGCTCACTGAGATGACATAAACTGTGGGTCTTCTCCGTTGCTCCCTCTCAGCTTCCGGGAACATTCTTCTTGAAGGCCCAGATCTTCTCTCGTCCCATGGACTAGGACATACTCGCTGTTTCACACTAACCGGAAAAATCACCCCTCGTTAACATGGACTCCCCCACCCATTCTGGGTAAAACTATCACCCCTAGCACCAAACTCAAAAGTCTCGGAGTCATTTTCGATACCTACATGACAATGGATGCACAAATAGGGTCAGTAGTCAGCGGATCCCACTATCTGCTGCGCCTACTATGCAGACTCACGCCCTTTATCCCGAAAGAGGACATTGCAGTCGTGGTGGGAACAATCATCAATTCCAGATTTGACTACGCAAATGCTCTCTATCTGGGACTCCCCAAATACCAAATCACTCGTCTGCAAGTCGTTCAAAATACGGCCGCTCGACTAGTGACTGGGAAAAAACCATGGGAATCAATCTCACCTTCACTGAGATCCCTTCATTGGTTGCCAGTAAAAGACAGAATCACTTTCAAGGCACTCTGCCTAATACATAAGTGTATTCAAGGCAACGCCCCCCAATATCTATGCGAAAAAATAAAAGCCCATAACCCCAATCGCATTCTGCGATCCACAATCAAAACCTCCTCCAGATACCCAAAGCCAGATACAAGTCCAAAGGAGATCGAAGATTTTCAGTCCAAGGACCCCGCCTGTGGAATGCACTACCAACCACCATCCGACTGGAGTCGGACCACTTGGCCTTCAGGAGAAAGATTAAAACCCATCTCTTCTAAGGTCAAGGGGTTCCTTACCCATGAAATGGATACAGCGCCCAAAGGCGATTCAGTTCGCATGTGTTGCGCTTTACAAGTCTTTCTCTCTCTCTTTCTGGTAGTGACCTACACCTCCACAGCTAAAACAGACACCTTGGTTTGTTGGCCCCTGGCGAGGTGCGGCAAACGAGAGCGGGGGTACATTCTGCCCTGTGGCACCATTGGCATTGTTCACACCTCCTTGAGGTCTCTAACACGTAGAGAGCGTCCTGCCGCAGAGATGTAGTTCCCAGGAGGGGGTGAGCAGGTTACTGACCACCGCAGTAAACCCTCCCGTCACGGTGGTCAGTAAAATCAGACAAGCAGAAAGTGAACAGAACAGAGAAGAAATAGAGCAACTTCTAAGCAAAAACGAACAATGAGGAAGTCAAAAGAGGAATGTCTGCAGGTAAAGGATGCTTATTATGAAAACATTTTTTTTCCTTTACAACCCCTTTAACCTTCTTGGAGGTACTGAACCCCACCAGTTTCATATGCGCATTCACCGAACCCTTCTTAATTGGAAAAATAAAATATGATTTTTTCAAATTCAAAACATAGGTATATATTTATCTAAATCTAAGCAATGTGCAACAGCTGGGATCCTATTGATGCAACTATTCTGCAACTTCTATCAAAGGCTTGCATTAAAATTAGTAGCAAACATTAGCACAAGAAAGGCATGAGACTCATAGCACTGTACTCAATATATTTTTTTTATTATTATTTTTTTGTATGTGGTCCACCTTTAAAATCCTTTCTAGATTTCTAGGTTTGGAATATAAGGTATATATCATATATATGAAGTTATATACAGTATAATTTACTTACTTAATAAGCCACTACCGTTGAGAATCAGCCAGAATGTTTATCCGTCTCCAGTCCACATGCCCTACCAGTCGTCCTGGACTTCGGGCGCTCAGGCCACTCTCCCCCAGTCCCAGACACACTGCCATTGGCCGGGCAAGCAACATGACTCGACTGAGTCTCTCAGTCTCACCTGCTCTTCTGAATCCTGTCTGTCCACGATATGCGCCGCGGTGCCGCCGCTGCCTGCAGTGCAACAGCCACGGTCGGTGAAGTGATCCAGACCACGGAGGAGATGACGGCGGCATCGGAGTGACAGCGAGGCAGAGGCGGGAGACTCCAAGCGCATGCGCCACCCGCCGTGATCACAGACAGGCCATCTCACGCCAGGCCACATGACCTATTCACCCAATCACAGCACGCCGGCTCGCCATTGTGGAGACTGAACATGGCAGCCGGTCCAGTGCAAAGACACAGTGACACGGTAAATACAAATTAATAGAGTGACACAGTCCACACTGGCGCCCCCCTAAATGTTGCGCCCTACGCCAATGTGTATAGGTGTGTGTCTTGACCTCCGCCGAACCCGCGAGACTGACTCACTGATCGAACCCAGGTTAAGAACCACTGCTCTAGACCCTGATCTATGTCTCTTAAACTGTAAATTCTAATATGATGGATTGTGATTGGTTAGTGGCAGTCATGAGCACGTAAGTTGACTGTCTCTCGCTGGGTTTCACCCAAGCCCCCTAGCCTGAGGGATTCAGGAAATGGATTAAAATATGTAACATTTGAAAAACATAACTATGTTCAACGTAACATTTCTTGAAAGTTTGAAAGGATCAAATGGATCGCTGCATCATGTTTTAATTAAAATCTTTGATAGACACTAGGGGTATTTTTTTGGCCTTTTCTCCTTATTCCTAATTGTTTTTCTTTTTTTTTTTGAGGGGAGGGGGGGGGCTGTAAAAGATTTTAATTTTCATTTGACCGAAGACAAGATGAACTCCGAATAATAAATGAGTTTGGCTACCTGCCAAACCTGCCGACCGAGCCTTGGGGTACTCAGCTTACCACTCCAGACCATTCTGAGTACACTTTATTTATCGCTACCTACTGGACGCAGCCCTGTAACCAGTTTTCTATTCAAGAACAAACCTATGGTCCATGACTGCAGACCTCAGATAAATTAAGCATTAATGGAGAATTGTATTGAATGCTTTTGCAAAATACAGATACACCACATTCACAGGCCTCCCCCTATCTAGATGGCAGCTAATTTCCTTGTTAACAGATTGGTTTGGCAGAAACAACCCTTCGTAAACCCATGCTGGTTACTACTAATGATACTGTTTTCATCAGCAAATTCTTGCATATAGTCCCTTATCATCCACTCCAATAATTTACCTACTACTGATGTTAGGCTGACTGGCCTTAAGTTTCCAGGAATATGTTTCTGCCCTTTTTTGAATATTGGAACCACATTGGCTTTTCTCCAACCAGCTGGTACCATTCCTGTCAGTAGGTTGTTCACGAATTAGAAATAATGGTCTGGCTATAAACTGACTGAGTTCTTTGAGGACTCTCGGGTGTAAGCCATCTGGTCCTTGTGATTTATTTGTGTTAAAGAGGTTGTAAACCTTCCTTTATACTTTGTACCTGTAGGTAAGCCTAGAATAAAGTTTACCTATGGGTAATGTAAATACAGTGCCTTGAAAATGTATTCATACCCCTTGAAACTTTCCACATTTTGTCATGTTACAACTATAAGCGCAATTGTATTTTATTGGGATTTTATGTGATAGACCAACACAAAGTGGCACATAATTGTTAAGTGGAAGGAAAATGATAAATGGTTTTAATTTTTTTTTTTTTACAAATAATTATGTGAAAATTGTGGCGTGCATTTGTATTCAGTCTCCCGAGTCAATTCTTTGTAAAACCACCTTTCACTGCAATTACAGCTGCAAGTCTTTACCCACTTTGCACATCTAGAGAGTGACATTTTTGCACATTCTTCTTTGCAAAATAGCTCAAGCTCTGTCTGATTGGGTAGAAAGTGCCTGTGAACGGCAATTTTCAAGTCTTTCCACAGATTCACAATTGGATTTAGGTCTGGACTTTGACTGGGCCATTCCAACACATATAAAATGCTTTGATCTAAACCATTCCATTGTAGCTCTGGCTGTATGTTTAGGGTTGTTGGTCCTGCTGGAAGGTGAACCTCTGACCCATTCTCAAGTCTTTTGCAGACTCTAACAGGTCTTCTAAGATTGCCCTGTATTTGGCTCCATCCATCTTCTCATCAACTCTGACCAGTTTCCCTGTCCCTGCTGAAGAAAAGCCTCCCCACAACATGATGCTGCAACCACCATGTTTCATGGTGGGGATGGTGTGTTCAGGGTGATGTGCAGTGTTCATTTTCTGGCACACATAGCATTTTGCTTTTAGGCCAAAAAGTTCAATTTTGGTCTCATCTTACCAGAGCACCACCTTCCACATGTTTGCTGTGGCCCCCACATGGCTGCTCACAAACTGCAAACGGGACTTCTAATGGCTTTCTTTCAACAAAGGCTTTTTTCTTGCCGCTCTTCAATAAAGGCCAGATTTGTGGAGTGCATGACTAGGGCCACGTACACACGATCAGTCCATCCGATGAGAACGGTCCGAAGTACCGTTCTCATCGGTTGACCGATGAAGCTGACTGATGGTCTGATGTGCCTACACACCATCAGTTAAAAAAACAATCAAGTCCAACGCGGTGACATAAAACACAACGACGTGCTGAGAAAACTGAAGTTCAATGCTTGCAAGCATGCGTCGACTTGATTCTGAGCATGCACAGGTTTTTAACCGATGCTTTTGCATACTAACCGTCTACAGGTATTTGCACCCACTTCCGGCCACAGTCTGCGGGCAGAACGTCACCTCCCATCCCCCCCCCCCTTGTGTTCTGGGAACACTCGGCTCCCAGAGCACAGCGGGAGGCAGTCAGCAGGCGCAGCACGACTCGCGCATGCGGCATAGGGAACCGGGCAGTGAAGCCGGAGTGCTTCACTTTCTGGTTCCCTCACCGAGGA
The DNA here is from genome assembly GCF_905171775.1 of Rana temporaria. Lineage (NCBI taxonomy): Eukaryota > Metazoa > Chordata > Amphibia > Anura > Ranidae > Rana > Rana temporaria. Next base: position 138,631,087 of record NC_053497.1, read on the forward strand.
TGGCAGAGTGACGAGCTGCTGGCTTTTAATTTTTATTTTATATTTTTTTTCAGCGGAGCTCCGCTTTAATAAGACTTTTTCCGTTACGGTTTAACCTTTGCTCGTCTATATTTATTTCCCTTTGGAGTGCACTTTCGTCTTTTTGTGCCCCTTAGAGTAGGTTCAGACCTTTGTGTGTTGGGAACGCCAAGCAAGATCACACGCTTTCCTGACAGGTGGAGAAATGCGCTGCCTTTTATCAAACATGCATTGGCGACATAAATTGTTCCTGCCACCCCACTAGGGTGACCACGTGACCTGGATTGTCCCGCATTCTGCAGGTCTGTCCCGTGTACCTTTATTCCAGGAAAATACAGTGTCCCAGAATTAAACTGACACAACCATTCCCCGGGCCGATCTGATGGCCCCAAAAAAGGCCCCCACATCACCACTTTACTCACTGGCAGTACTTGTCCTGACTGGGAATGTCTTCAGAAGCTCGTGATTGGAGAAATCATAAATCCCGCCTCTTGCGTGCAATCACTGTGCTGTGATTCGTTACAGCACAAGCTTATTTTTGGGAAGGAGGGTGTCCCTGAATGGTAGTTTGGAAATGTGGTCACCCTACACCCCTCATGCACTTGCAAACATGCGTGTTTTCAGGTGGCCAAGCTGCATGGTGCCGCAGCAGTATAGGGTTTTCTGCAGCGTGTCTTTGGAAGAGAGTGAGGGACGGCATTTCCTGCACATAGGACAGCCTGTTAAAATGTTAAAGTGGAGGTTCACCCGAAAACTTAATTTTTAACCTTAGATTGAGGCTCATTTTGTGAAGGGGAATCGGGTAGTTTTTTTTTAAATTGAAGCCGTACTTACCGTTTTAGAGAGCGATCTTCTCCGCCGCTTCCGGGTATGGGCTGCGGGACTGGGCTTTCCTATTTGATTGACAGGCTTCCGACGGTCGCATACATCGCGTCACGATATTCCGAAAGTAGCCGAACGTCGGTGCGCAGGCACCGTATAGAGCCGCACCGACGTTCGGCTACTCGTGACGCGATGTATGCGACCGTCGGAAGCCTGTCAATCAAATAGGAACGCCCAGTCCCGAAGACCATACCTGGAAGCGGCGGAGAAGATCCATCTCTAAAACGGTAAGTACTGCTTCGATTTAAAAAAAAAAAAACCCGATTCCCCTTCACAAAATGAGCATCAATCGAATGTAAAACATTTTTTTTCGAGTGAACTCCCGCTTTAAGCGCAGAAATACGCATAAAATGTGTGGAAACGCACTTGTGCTTGGTCCCACCTGTAGGTGTAAACCAGGGCTTCCATGTCCCTGACTGGGTCATTAGTACAGGAGTTGTGATATCAGGGAAGTATATATATAAATATATAGTAGTAGGTCAGTGAGGGGGCAGGGTGGTCCACGTGGCAGGCCTGTCTCCCTGGGGTGGGAGGTGATCATGTGATGTGTACACAGTATGAGGTGCTGCACACACCAGTACTGAGGAGGAGGACCCCTCCCCCAATCCCAGGGAGGGAGGTTATTCGCCCCCTCCTCTAGAATACTCAGAGCGCGGCTCAGACTCACACATAACACATGTCTGGATCAGGGACTTCCGCTGCAGCCTCGCTCTGACTCGGACAGACGTCATCCTAGGACCGCTCTATGCCTTGCTAGATTTGGGTCACCCCTCTTCCGGCGGAAGTAATTGTCGCTGTATCGGCCTGAGCTTCCGGTTCTGGGTCCCCGGGCGCAGTGAGTGAGGTCGGTGGTGAAAGCGGCGGCCTCCTCCTGTGGGTGGCGGGTGCCATGGCGGAGCTGGTGCCGGGACAGAGCGCGGCTCCCGTGGGGATCAAGTCAGAGGGATTCGCGGACGCGCTGCACCACCGGGTCCGGCAGGTGAGGCCGGCCGTGTCCGGGAGGGGAGCAGGCCGCAGCTCAGCCTGAGAGAGTGGGAGGAGGGGAGGGATTCCTGGGCCACACGGCGGGGAGGGGAAATAGAGACAGCCCGGGGATGCTGGAGGACTAATAGGCCGGAGGCCTCGTCCTAGGCCCTGACCCACGCCTTTCCACACTCAGCACCTCCTCTGACCCACAGAGCTAACATTTCACCAGCACATGTCTGACCCACAGAGCTAACATTTCACCAGCACATGTCTGACCCACAGAGCTAACATTTCACCAGCACATGTCTGACCCACAGAGCTAACATTCCATCAGCACATGTCTGACCCACAGAGCTAACACTTCACCGGCACATGTCTGACCCACAGAGCTAACATTTCATCAGCACATGTCTGACCCACAGAGCTAACACTTCACCGGCACATGTCTGACCCACAGAGCTAACATTTCATCAGCACATGTCTGACCCACAGAGCTAACATTTCACCAGCACATGTCTGACCCACAGAGCTAACATTTCACCAGCACATGTCTGACCCACAGAGCTAACATTTCATCAGCACATGTCTGACCCACAGAGCTAACATTTCATCAGCACATGTCTGACCCACAGAGCTAACATTTCATCAGCACATGTCTGACCCACAGAGCTAACATTCCATCAGCACATGTCTGACCCACAGAGCTAACATTTCACCAGCACATGTCTGACCCACAGAGCTAACATTTCACCAGCACATGTCTGACCCACAGAGCTAACATTTCATCAGCACATGTCTGACCCACAGAGCTAACATTTCATCAGCACATGTCTGACCCACAGAGCTAACATTTCATCAGCACATGTCTGACCCACAGAGCTAACATTTCATCAGCACATGTCTGACCCACAGAGCTAACATTTCATCGGCACATGTCTGACCCACATGGCTAACACTTCACCGGCACATGTCTGACCCACATGGCTAACACTTCACCGGCACATGTCTGACCCACATGGCTAACACTTCACCGGCACATGTCTGACCCACATGGCTAACACTTCACCGGCACATGTCTGACCCACAGGGCTAACACTTCACCGGCACATGTCTGACCCACAGAGCTAACACTTCACCGGCACATGTCTGACCCACAGGGCTAACACTTCACCGGCACATGTCTGACCCACAGAGCTAACACTTCACCGGCACATGTCTGACCCACAGAGCTAACACTTCACCGGCACATGTCTGACCCACAGAGCTAACACTTCACCGGCACATGTCTGACCCACAGAGCTAACACTTCACCGGCACATGTCTGACCCACAGAGCTAACACTTCACCGGCACATGTCTGACCCACAGAGCTAACACTTCATCGGCACATGTCTGACCCACAGAGCTAACACTTCATCCTTTCCAACCAATATCTGACCCACAGAGCTAACACTTCATCCTCTCCAACCAATATCTGACCCACAGCTAACAATTCATCTCCATCAGCACATGTCTGACCCACACAGATAACACTTCATCCACTCCAGCCAATGCCTGACCCAGAGAGCTAACATTTTTTTACACCCCCCCCCCCCTTATTCCCCCACAACTCATGTTATCTACTCACAAGCAGTGTGAGGTGTACAGAGTTTTCTCCTTCATCCATCTGATGTCAGAACTCTCCCCACCCCCTACAATGATGTCGCCTGCAGAGCTAGAACCTCATCTTACTCACTCGGTGTCTGAACCTCACAACAACATTCTCTCACTCTGCCTGTCATTGAAACCCAACACTTCCTTTCTATCTCAGCCAGTAAGTGATGGAGCCACAAAACTATCACACTACCTCACGCAACTTGCGTGTGAACCCCAGAGCTAACACTCAGTTTCCACAACCAGTGTCTGCCCTGTAGGTATCTCTTTCCCACTGAGCTTAACGTTTTATCTTCTTCAACCTATATCTGACCCCCAAAAGCTTATCCTTCCTACCACATAACCATTGTCTGATCCACAGAGCTTACATTTCCTTCCGCACAGTGTCTGATCCACAGAGCTTACACTTCCTTCCGCACAGTGTCTGATCCACAGAGCTTACACTTCCTTCCGCACAGTGTCTGATCCACAGAGCTTACATTTCCTCCCGCACAGTGTCTGATCCACAGAGCTTACATTTCCTCCCGCACAGTGTCTGATCCACAGAGCTTACATTTCCTTCCGCACAGTGTCTGATCCACAGAGCTTACACTTCCTCCCGCACAGTGTCTGATCCACAGAGCTTACATTTCCTCCCGCACAGTGTCTGATCCACAGAGCTTACATTTCCTCCCGCACAGTGTCTGATCCACAGAGCTTACATTTCCTCCCGCACAGTGTCTGATCCACAGAGCTTACATTTCCTCCCGCACAGTGTCTGATCCACAGAGCTTACATTTCCTCCCGCACAGTGTCTGATCCACAGAGCTTACATTTCCTCCCGCACAGTGTCTGATCCACAGAGCTTACATTTCCTCCCGCACAGTGTCTGATCCACAGAGCTTACACTTCCTCCCGCACAGTGTCTGATCCACAGAGCTTACATTTCCTCCCGCACAGTGTCTGATCCACAGAGCTTACATTTCCTCCCGCACAGTGTCTGATCCACAGAGCTTACATTTCCTTCCGCACAGTGTCTGATCCACAGAGCTTACATTTCCTCCCGCACAGTGTCTGATCCACAGAGCTTACATTTCCTCCCGCACAGTGTCTGATCCACAGAGCTTACATTTCCTCCCGCACAGTGTCTGATCCACAGAGCTTACATTTCCTTCCGCACAGTGTCTGATCCACAGAGCTTACACTTCCTTCCGCACAGTGTCTGATCCACAGAGCTTACATTTCCTCCCGCACAGTGTCTGATCCACAGAGCTTACATTTCCTCCCGCACAGTGTCTGATCCACAGAGCTTACACTTCCTTCCGCACAGTGTCTGATCCACAGAGCTTACACTTCCTCCCGCACAGTGTCTGATCCACAGAGCTTACATTTCCTCCCGCACAGTGTCTGATCCACAGAGCTTACATTTCCTCCCGCACAGTGTCTGATCCACAGAGCTTACACTTCCTTCCGCACAGTGTCTGATCCACAGAGCTTACATTTCCTCCCGCACAGTGTCTGATCCACAGAGCTTACATTTCCTCCCGCACAGTGTCTGATCCACAGAGCTTACATTTCCTCCCGCACAGTGTCTGATCCACAGAGCTTACATTTCCTCCCGCACAGTGTCTGATCCACAGAGCTTACACTTCCTCCCGCACAGTGTCTGATCCACAGAGCTTACATTTCCTCCCGCACAGTGTCTGATCCACAGAGCTTACATTTCCTCCCGCACAGTGTCTGATCCACAGAGCTTACATTTCCTCCCGCACAGTGTCTGATCCACAGAGCTTACATTTCCTCCCGCACAGTGTCTGTCTTGCTGAACCAGCATCTTCTCAGCAGAGTTCTTCCATAGTTTTGTAGTCACTCAGACATGATAATGGAAAACCTTGTACACAGTTCACACATGCAGGTGTCTGGCCAGATTTCCCCTCCATATGTTTTAGTTGTTGCTGTTCCTGAATGCTGAGCTTTCTATGTATAGTAACATGTTCAGTAGGTTTGAGCAGCCTGTGATGTGGAGCTACTAATCACAGCATTGCTGGAACTTTAGGCTCCCCAGCTGTAGAATAGACTATGGCCTGACCCGCAGAGCTTACATTTTTTCAGCATCACCACTATTACCTTCTTACTTGCCTGAAGATCTCCGCTTCCTCATCTCTGAACTAGCCTTTTTGTGGACTGATCCTTTTTCTTAGTGGGTTTGAGCAACCTGTGGTGTCTAGATGTTGTGGATTCTACAAATCCTAGAATGGCCTGTTGAGGAGCTTGGGACTTATTGTTCTCCAACATCTTGAAAGACATTGAGTGCCAACAGTTTACTCTGTCCCTCCTGCTTTACATCTCAAGAGTGCAATTCTTCTTCAAAGCTAACTTGCAAGGGATTTCTTGCGCTACTTCCCTTCTTCTTTTATGTCAGGGAATCCTTTGATGTCATATTGTTATGTAGCAACAAATCCTACCTTAACGGACAACCAAAAAACTGGCCATTACCTATACTGGGCCTTGTAGTTCCTCAGCATCTTGAAAGCCACTGGCTGCCTGCCTCTGGGATCTAGACTAACCATTTCATCTCCTGCTGACTGTCCTTCTGCCTGGAATTTATGGCTCCATAACTTTTCTAATTTGTGTTATGGACTGCTGTGTTTGTTATACTGACCCTGCTGTCACATATTAACAAATAAAGTTATATTTTAATGTCAATGTCTTTTTCCCCTTTCTCTTACCTGCTTCTACTTTCTTTGTAACTCTTCTTGTAGTATAATGTGTAAATACAGAGGTAGTGTCCTAAGCAAAAGCATGCAATCTGGAATAACTCATCACAAGTTACCGAAGGAAATATGGGCTAGGGAATTATGTACTTTGTATGGTTTTTATTCTTCTTTTTTTTTTTTTTTTTTTTTGTTACTGTGCTTTTTTTTTTCTCCTCTGCTTGAGAAATTTGTATCATGCTAGTTCAAGGGTTTTTATGCATTTCCCTGGGTCAACTGTGCGTATACGATTTTTTTTATATGGAGGTTTTCTATTTCTTTTTCTTTTGGTTGAATTAGAATGTTAAAAAAAAAAAAAAAAAAACACACCCCATCTAACTATGTAATATGCTGTACCAAAACCGATACATTGGTGCCTGAGATATTAGAAGTCAATCAGTCAGGGTTCCCCCAGAGCTTTCTCCGGGGGTTCCTTAAAGTGGGGTTCCACTTTAAGGGAGACTACACAGGCACCTTGGACAGGTAAGTGTCCTTATTAAGAGTAAGCAGCTACATTGTTTGTAGCTGCTGACTTTAAAAAAAAAAAAATCATGGGTGGAACCCCGCTTTAAGCTGTAGCAAACTTACCTCCTCCCATTTAATCGCATCACATACCTCCCAGGACCATCATCGCTTGGCAGAGCCAGCTGCATGATACCAATGGTCTATTTGGTTGTCTGTAAAGGTGGTGTATTGTCACAGTTTGCTGCCTATCCTAGAATGCTCCGGAGGTCACGTGGCGGCCAACTGCACATGCGCGATGCGTTCTAAAAGCAAATGCGATGCGTTCCAATGGATTCACGACAGTGCACTCCAGTGAAACCTCGGTCGGCATCCAGGCTCTTTCCTTAACATCCCCGTGGATTGGAGGATGTTAAAAAAAGAGCCAGGAGGCCGAGCGAGCGAAGCGAGCCGCCTGAGCGAAGTTAGGACGTGAGGCCGACTGGCCACTTTCCTCTAAATCCACGTCGCCCTGAATGCTGGGTTCGCTGGTGTGTACTGTCGAAAATCCATTGGAACGCATCGCACTTGCGTTTTTAACGCATCGCGCATGCGCAGTTGGCCGCCACGTGACTTCCGTAGCATTCTACGATAGGCAGCAAACTGTGACACTACAGTGGCATTTTGACTATCACTGTAAAGGGGCATTTTTACCAATAATGTTAGGGGGTGTTTGGGGCTGCAACCAACGATTATTTTCATAATCGATTAGTTGGCCGATTATTGTTTTGATTAATCGGATAACAGCCTTTAAAAAAAAAAAGCATTTTTAAACACTTAATACCCGGACCATTATGCAGGTAAAGGACCTGGCCAGTTTTTGCGATTCGGCACTGCGTCGCTTTAACTGACAATTGCGCGGTCGTGCGATGTGGCTCCCAAACAAAATTGGCGTTCTTTTTTTTTTTTTGGTGGTATTGGATCACCCCCTGTGTTTTTTTTAATTTTATTTTTTGCTTATAAACAAAAATAGAGCGACAATTTTGAAAAAAAAAATGACAATATTTTTTACTTTACATTACACATTACGTGCTTTTCTGCAGCTTCTCCATTGAAGTATATTGAACCAAAAAAAAAAAAATGGCACCGTTTTGCGTTAAGAACTTCTTGCCCTTTCCAAATACACAGCAGCTGAAAATAAATCATGAACGTGTCTCATAGGAAAACATGTAACTGAGCTGAGGTGTGACCCAGGCCTCAAATGTTTAGTAACATAATGGGGTTAAAAAAGCAATAAGTACAAAAAGAGCAAATAATCGCTACTGTAAGGCCCCATTCACACAAGGCGGACTCCGTCGCAGCGGAGTCCGCCTGCTCCCGCCAGCTCAGTGGGAGGTCAGTCCGCAGATCTCCGCTGAGCTGGCCGATGACAAGCTCCTCTTTGCTCACTGAGCGGGGAGGGGCTTGTGCAGCGCCGCTGATTCCTATGGAGCGATCTGATGAAAACGGACAGCATGTCATCAGATCTCACCCGATCCGCCATGGATGGATGGGGATATATCGCCATACGTCTGATTTTGGTGGATAGGGTCAGATGTCAGCGGACATGTCTCCTCTGACATCCGACGCTCCATAGGACTGCATGGAGCGGGCGTTCAGGTCGGCCGTCAAAACTGACAGGCGGACCTGAATGGTCCGTCCGTGTGAATGGGGCCTAAAAGGTTAATTTTTTTTACTGTGGGACAGTGAAAGTAATATTAACAGATTTGCTTTTTTGTACTATAAAGGGCTAATTTTAGTTTTAACCCCATTATGTTACTGGCCGATTAATCGATTATGAAAATTGTAATCGATTAATTTCATAATCGATTAGTTGTCGATTAATCGATTAGTTGTTTCGGCCCTAGTGTTGTTCCTACTGGCCCAGAAAGAAAGGAGATGATCAGAGACTGCAGACACTATACAAGAGATCAATGCAGCCTTGCCAGCAGTGCCTGTCAGATGTAGCCTCGCCGTTGCCCAGATCAGAGCGGCAATCTCCGTGTCACGGAGCTGGATTTGAATTTCCCGGCCGCAGTAAAAATGTCCTGCCTCCTGTGATCACTTCACACTGATTCAATGTCCCGCCATTAGATCAGTGTGCCATCTATCACAGGAGGCAGGACATTGCCACCCTGGAGGACTGGGGTGCCCCAGGATGACACCCCCGCAATGGGCGACACCTGGAGCAGACTCCGCTCCTGTATCGGCGATCCATTATCTGCATTTGTTTTTCTTTCTGCCGATGCCTAAAAACAGTTTTCGTCAGCCGAAATTTGGGTGCACCACGATCGGGTTTACAGCCACTTTAAGCCCTGTACACATGGGCCAAATGTCCGGCGCCATCGGCCAGTTCAATAGAAACTGGTAGACATTTGGGCCGTCTGTACTGTAGCTGGTCCAACAGCAGCTGGCCATTTGGTCAACTTCTATTGAAGGGACATGGCTGAAAAGGGTCTGCTGACCAAAAGGTTTTCTGGTAGAGGGCTGTCCCCCCCTGTCAGAACACAATAGAACAGGAGAGATCATGGTACTAACATTGGATAGTTAGTACAGCGGTTCCAACCTGAGCTGTCAGTTTTTTTTTTCGTTCAGCCTACTGGGTTGAATGGAAAAAAAACTAGCAGTGTGTACTAGGCTTTATATTATTGAACAGTTGGAACATTGAGAGGTAAAGAGATAATTGACATCAGTGGTTACTGGGAAATAAAAACTCTTCATTGCCCAGGAAACCCTTTGGAATCCTAGGGTTCCTCAAAAGTTTTCTCTAGAACCCTGGCTGAGAAACCATGTCCTAGACCCTTGTAGGCATTCAATGTCCTGTGACAATTCCTACGTCTTCAAACACTGGCTGGATTGTCTTTCTTTATCATTGTATTTTGTTTGTAGTGTTTAGACATTCATGGTTTAAAACTGTTATATAAAGTCTTGAGATTTCTAAAAAGTAATGGAAATCTATTTATGAAGAAACTGGGCAGTTCAATGGCTGTTTACTGGCTCTTGGGCCCAACTGGACAGACTAGCCTGCCTTTTGGATTTGTATATTAGTTTGACGTACAACTGACCTGGCTTAAAAGATTTCCTAAGAGTGCCGATCTTCAAATCGGTCTTTGGTAAATTGGTATAAGGAAGGGAAATGGCATAGGGGAATCTGCGCTAGGTGAAAGCAATAATAAATGACCTTGGATCCTAGGTTTGGGCTGCACATGGTGCATGGACTTCATCCTAAGATCAAGTCATCGTCCTTTCAGACCTAAGGTCCAACTGTAACATGACACAGCCTTTCTTGATAGCTGTATACGTTATGGATAAAAAGTGTTTATTGTACCCTGAAATCTACCTTTTGTCTTTAAAATGGCAGGGCGTGTCTTGGTATGATGCGAGTACCTAGGCATTCCTGTGCCTGCAGCCTCATAGCTAGATATCTGCGGTGTGACATTAAAGGCAAAGTCCACCTTGATGGGAAGGAAAAAAAATAATTATGTATATGCTGATCACCACACTCTATTGCAATCTACAAGTCCATTTGTAGATTCCATTTTAAACTTAAAATGTTGGGTTCCCACTCACTTTGTCTCAATGACACTGGGATAAACAGCGAGGGAACACGGGCCATAAAAACCCGGCAAGGGTTTTAGTCCTTTTAACTAAATAAAATAATGGCTATACTTATACTTATATTTAGATATTGTTGTTTACCTTTTTAAAGTGGTTTTAAATTTTTTTTTTCTGGGTTGCTCCTTCATATTGTAGTGAATTTTAGATATTTGCAGCTTCCCTACATTACCGCTGACCTGTAAGCCCCCATTCACATCTAGGCGTTTTTACGCCTGTAGCGCTACGTCGCTGCCGCCAGAGGGCTGGAAACACATTTCCCTCTATGGAGATGGTTCACATCTCCACGCCTGACGCCTGCAAAAAGGTCCCGGACCTTTTTTTCAGGCGTCTTTCGGCGTTTGGCTAGGAGATGGGAAGCATCTCTATAGAGGGGGTCAATCTGGGGCACATCTAGGCGGACAATACCGGCGTTTTGTCGCCGCAAATCGCGGTACAAAACGCCGCTATTTGTACCGCGATTTGCGGCGACAAAACGCCGCGATTTCGTCCGCCTAGATGTGAATGGAGCCTTACAAGTATGCAGTTTGTTGTGACTTCACTGCATAATCCAGTTCATTGTCTCCATTTATAACCAGTTTTGGTCAGACTAGGCGAGGGAATCTGACAGTTGTAACATTTCAAGTTCTCTTTCTGTTTGATAACAATGGGTCACTAGTGGAAACAGGATGAATCTCCAAGATAGGAATCAATAAATACCTGACAGGGGATCTAAAACTAGAGACATTCTTGCAGTGAATTGAGACATTTCCATTCCCTTATGACGGGAGATGTGTAGTATATTGGGGGGTACAGTAGGGTGCTTGGTTCACCTCTAGGTTATCAGTCGTAGGATGCAAACTGAATGCACTTTGTTTTCTTTGCTAAAATCAGCAATTCAGCATTGGGTTCCCCCAACTGAGCAGAAACTGATAGCATATCTATTTTTCTCATGCGGCTTTGTTGTAATTTCAGTGCCCCTGAATGTCACAGATGTTTGTAATCTTACCCAGCCCCATACTCCCTTACTAGAGCTGCTAGCAGGAAAACACAGATAATGCCTGGATTTGTTGACTTTTCTTGACCCAAACTTCACAAAAAGCTCTGGGAAACGCGGCAGCGGAGTTCCATTTAATGGGGTTTTATTTTTACTGACGACCAGGTTTTGCAGGACTCTTAATTTGTCATAGTGGGCTTCCTATGACCAAATCGGCATAGTTATCACCTGGAATAGAGGGCTGCTAAAGGTAGTGAAATTGAATCAGAATAGGAAAATTATTTCATCTTGGTAGTAGTGGCCTACTAACAAAACTACTAATACTACTTCTAAAGAATTGTGTATAATATGGTTCAACTGCCAGCCGTGTGTGTTTTCTTGTGGAGTCTTCGCCCCCCCCCCCAAAAAAAAAAAACTTTGTCTTGTGACAGATGTAAGAACCGGTTCATATTGTTTTTTTTTCGGGTGCTCTGCATGCGTTTTAGGGTTGTGAACTCCATATAACATATTTGATGAAAGCGCATCAAAGCAAGACTTTTATTTTATAACATACCGCATATAAAATGTGACATATTACCTTCACACTTTCAGGGATTTAGAAAGGGTGGATTTGTTTTAAAATCGCTAGAAAAAAGGCTTGATTTAAATCATAATTTTTAAAGGGCAACTGTCATTTCTGTCCTGCAGACGCTCCTCCTTTTGACCCGCCATTGACACACCGACAGTCCCATTCCCTTTAATGGGACGGCTGGTGATGCGGCAGTGACACAAGGTGAGGGACGTGGCGGCAGCTGGTGAGTGGATGCCCGCTAACAGGCATTGCCATGATGGATGTGAAATGACAGGTGCTCTTTAAATGTAAGGACTTGCTGGTAGTTGGTATCTTTTAATATTTGCAAACAATATTAAAGTTTCCTATTTAGAATTGGTAGTAGTTGGGTTAGTAGAGCAGCGATATCGGAACCGATTCGGTCATACAGATTGTAGTGTACATAGATTTGCAAAACTATGGGGGTTATTTACAAAAGGCAAATCAACTTTGCACTACAAGTGCAAACTACAAGGCGCAAAGTGCACTTGAAATTGCACTGAAAGTGCACTTGGAAGTGCAGTCGCTGTACATCTGAGGGGTAGATCTGAAATGAGGGGAAGCTCTGCTGATTTTATCATCCAATCATGTTCAAGCTAAAATGCGTTTTTTTTTCCACCCCTTGCCTGCCCCCCTCGATTCTACAGCGACTGCACTTTCAAGTGCTCTTTGCACTTGTAGTGCAAAGTGCATTTGCCTTTCGTAAATAACCCCCAATGGGATAAAGGAATATTCCTGAACTTTGTTTTATCTCATGGTTACTGTGAAATTGAGTGAATTAATGCAGTGCATGTTATCTCTGCTTCCTGACCCCCTTAGTTTACCAAAAATGTAAAAATTGCAGAATTTAAAGCATTTTGCTACATAACTAAGCTCCATTTCATGCTGAATAAACTAAACACTACTTTTCTTTTTAAGATACATTAATAATTTTGATATTTATTTATTTTTTTTACTCCAAAAGCATTTTATTAAAATAAATTTGATAAAAATCTAATTAAAATCATTTGATGTCTATCCACCCTGTCTACTTGCTGTACTGAATATATGAGCAGTGCAGCAGCATTGTCATCCTATCATCACAGGAAGCTGCATTAGGTGGACTTCACTGACTGGCAGGGTTACTAAGGCTGCTTTCACACGGAGGCGTTTTGCAGCCGCTATAGCGCTAGAAATAGTGCTTGCAAAGTGCCCTGAAAGAGCCTCTATGTCAATATTTTAAGGTTACATTTTTAGTGACTTTCTCAATGCAGCATGCAACAATAGATTTCCAGCTAAAATATTTTTTTTTAATTTTTTTTAGGCCTGCCTTTGACAGTTTTGTAGGCATTTTCTGCACACTTGTCCTGACGGCAACAAAAAATATACAGAAGTTCTAATCCTTTCCCTATCTATTAAAACTGTTTGGATTATACATAATATAGTCATTTAAGTAAACCTAAATAGGAACTTTACTCTCAGGCATTACTAAATAGGAAAGTATATCATTTGAGATTTTTTTTTATTTTTTTTAAATTTCTTAATTTACTTCCTGGTTTCCAGGCCTAGGCAAATGATATCATGCAGCCCAGGGGTCTTCAGGAGAGGAGAAGGTTTTTTTTTTAAGCTAAGCACAACATCCTATCTGCATGCTGAGGGAAGGGCTGATGGATTACAGAAAGTAAATTAGTAACTTTCTGCCCTTACTCAAGATGAGTGGCTATCTTGAGTTAGGGCAACAATCTGCCCTTACTCAAGATGGCCACAAACAGAAAAGGGAGTGTTTTTACAAAGTGATTTCTTAACAAAATAAAGCATTGAGACATGGATGGTTGGGGGAGTTTGCTTTTGAATTCTAAAAATTTAATTAATTAAGCAGTGTTTGTGGTACTCGGTTGCCGCTTTGATTCATTTATATTAGTGTGTTCATATAAATAGGGTACAGATTGGAGAATGGGTAGAAAAAAGCAAATATTTCAGTATACAATATTTGCCTACAATTTTTTTTTTTTTTTTTTTTTTTTTTAATTGCAATGGCATTCTTGACGATATAGATTAATGGCATGTACTAGTCCTTTACATTAACACATAAGCCAATATGAAAGTGAGAAAAAACTTGTGACTTATCCTGGTGACCACTGGATGGGAAATGGAAAATGTTACTGTTGTCACTGTGACAACTGTCTAAGAGAAGATTTTCTACTCACTTTGGGGATTCTCATTTCACCCCCATGGCAAATGGCCAAATACCGCCTGATGGGTTTTAACCATTCCTTGCTCTAAAAAAAAAAGAAAAAAAAAATATTATTACAAATATACATTTCTTTTAAACCAAAGCTTTACCAAAGCTTCTGAAACATTCAGTGACGGGAAGAGGCAGCTTTAATGTAATTCTATTGAGGCATCTCCTTTTGTGATCCTCTGTGAATCTCTGTACTTGGGACCAGAAAGCCTATAACAGCTATCTAGGTAAGTAGCACCAGCATTGGCAAAGTTTTATTTAAAGTGGAGTTCCACCCAGATAAGTCAGCAGCTACAAAGTGTAGCTGCTGACTTTTTTAATAATCGCACTCCCCTGTCCAACAATGTGGGCAAACAAAGCCCTGCTTTTCTCCCCCCTCCTCTCTTCGGTGCTGGTGGCATTACTGTGGGCGCCGGGCATGCACTGCGCATGCGTGAGTCGCACTGTTAATGGCCGGGCAATCTTCTGGGAGGTGTCCCAGAAGATTGCACGGAGGGAGTGGTGTACTTCCTTCTGGAGCCCCAGGAGGGAGTGGGAGCTTTCTTGTCCGCTTTTGCGTGGGGGGTAAAACTGCCCCGCTAGCGGCTGAAATGCGCCACAAATCCGCCCATAGCGTCGGGGGTAAAAATAGCGGAGTTTTACCGCCGACGCTTTGGACGGCTCAGTGTGAAAGGGGTCTAAATGCGGAAGTTTTTGGGTGGAACTCCCACTTTAATGGTTGTAAACCTCAGATATGAAATACTGTACAAAGTGTTCTTTCTGTCTGCTGCATCCTTCCTCTGCTGTCTGCACAAGTCACTTCTGAACAGTTTTCCTGACACCAAGAGAAAAATGGTGACAGGGAAGGGACCTCCAGCTGATTGACAGTCTCAGCTCTGTTCCTGGCTGGTGTGTCCCTTCCCTCCAATCGGCTCTCGGACCTCAGCTCCCCACCACCTGCTTTTCAGAGCCGAGAGATCCTGTGTAAATTCTGCACTTTGAATGCATGTAAGGGGAAGACTGCTGCAGATAAACAGGTATAACTTGGAGGATGATTTGTTAAATATCCGTGTATCACCTGAGAACAGGCGCTTTACTTTTTTTTTTTTTTAATAACTAAAATGGCCCTGCCCCCTAGTGTGAACACATTCATTGATTTTAAAGGGAAGCATCTTTCTTGAGCTTTTTAACCGGAAAGTGCTTGAAAGACTGTGAAAGCGGCTTACAAGGGGAATTGGGACATATAAGTATCATTTATCCTTTCTTGGGCTTATCCATCTACCAGCCTTTCCCTAAATGATGAGAATATGCTGGCTATGACAAACCAAAGTAGACTCCTCCTGTCTCTGTATGATATATTCTGTAGTTTTATGTGCAGTACCTCGGAGCTGCGAGTTAGTTGTAAGTCTTTGCAGAGGTTGAAGTCCAATCTGCTTGCACTATGACACAGCTGTCACATTATAGGAACGGCTACCAGCATTTCTTTTATTATAGATATGAGGGGCGTGAGTGTTTTAAAGAGTAACTCCTCTTTTGTTTCCGCTCTGGGTGATCTATTTACACTGCAAGGTTTTTAACAAACTTTGTTGCCGATTCCTACCTTTTGGTATTCTGAAGAAACAGCTGTTTGTGTCTGAAGTGTGTAAAGTGAATGGTAGTGACTATATCATTATTCATCGGCTGCTGCACTTGCAGTGTTCTAGGGAATAAAGTGTCAGGATAGGCAGCCCTTTAGAATGTCTTCTGTCAAACAGGGAGGACCACACACACATCAGATCTTGTCTGGTTCCTGTTGAACGGCTACGTTTTGATCTGTGGACACCTGGCTTTAGGTTAAAAATGGTGGCCCTGCCCTTGGTGGCCTCGTCTCAAAGTTTTCTGGCTTTCTAGTTTGGATTTGTAAGGGATTGCCATTGCTGTCATGTTTTTAGTATTATCTGTGCACCTTTAGGGAGATTTTTCTTAATGGGCCAAAGCGCTAGCTTGATCATTTATTCATTAAAATGGTCAGAATAAATGTAAAATTCTGGCCAATTAAAAACTCGCCTAAACGTGTTTGAAAAATCAGGGCTTGGGTGCGTTCTTAACGCTGATTTCCTCCTGTCAGGAGAAACAGCGTTTACAATAAGCCATTGTGCGAGCGCTCGTCTTCATTCTTCAGTTAGGATGGATTCGTGCATTTTGCAGATTTGCACTACAGTCCATTCACCATGGTTTCCTATGTAACACGTTCTGTAGTGCAAATCTGCAAAAAGCTCTAAAACTTCATAGGTCTGAATCGGGCCTTATGGAAGTTGCTGCTTCTGGTGGGGTTGTCTCGCCACTGAAGGTGGAAGCATCTAATTCCCCTGTACACACGATCGGAAATTCCGAGTCCAACTGACTTTTTCCATTGGAAATTCTGACCGTGTGTATGCCCCGTTGGAAATTCTGACCGTGTGTATGCCCCGTTGGAAATTCTGACCGTGTGTATGCCCCGTTGGAAATTCTGACCGTGTGTATGCCCCGTTGGGAATTCTGACCGTGTGTATGCCCCGTTGGGAATTCTGACCGTGTGTATGCCCCGTTGGGAATTCTGACCGTGTGTATGCCCCGTTGGGAATTCTGACCGTGTGTATGCCCCGTTGGAAATTCTGACCGTGTGTATGCCCCGTTGGAAATTCTGACCGTGTGTATGCCCCGTTGGGAATTCTGACCGCGTGTGTATGCCCCGTTGGGAATTCTGACCGTGTGTATGCCCCGTTGGGAATTCTGACCGTGTGTGTATGCCCCATTGGGAATTCTGACCGTGTGTGTATGCCCCATTGGGAATTCTGACCGTGTGTGTGTATGCCCCGTTGGGAATTCTGACCGTGTGTGTGCCCCGTTGGGAATTCTGACCGTGTGTATGCCCCGTTGGGAATTCTGACCGTGTGTATGCCCCATTGGGAATTCTGACCGTGTGTATGCCCCATTGGGAATTCTGAGGAATTTAGATGGAGAACATGTTCTCTTTTACTCCGATGTGATTTTTGGTCGGACAAAGGTCCGATCGTGTGTACGGGGCATGAGACCGTTTTGGTGGATTGTTCCTACCTAGCCAAAACATTTTTCTAATTTTGGATGCGATAAAAAGTTAAAACGATCAGATTTTTTATTTTTTTCTGCTGATGTCCCCTTCCGTTCACTTTCACTCAGTGCCAATGTCACCCGGACAAAAAGTGAGGGACAATCCAAAATCTTATGCTTGAACGTGTGTGTGTGTGTGTGTGTGTGTGTGTGTGTGTGTATAGACGGGAAAGCTCCCAATGGAGATCTCTTCTGGTGGAAAAGTGGGATTTAAAAAAACAAAAAAACCTTTAGTCGTGGGTTTTGAACTAATGACCTATACCAGCCAATAATAACTTCCCTTTCACTCTCCCATACTGAAGTGAGTGAAAGGGAATAATCTATTTACTGTTGTCCAGGACATCTCTTGCTTTAGACACTTTAATAAATATTCTCCTTCTCCTATATTTCTTACATGATCTTTCACTCTAGACAAAATCCTTTTCCAAACATGTATATCCTGTGAGATTTCTCTATGATCTTAGTGTGTGTTCCCTTTTGGTGAGCACACCGCGTGTCTATTGTGAAGGTCACACAGATTAACGAGAGCAGACTAGTGTTGCTTAGATCCCCAAGTGTCACATTGACTTTTATCTACCTGTATGCACGCAGTTATTATTCTAGCATCGCACCATAAAGAAAACTGTACATAGAACGCCTCTCTGTTGTCAGAATTCACTCCTCACCCCAGCAATAAAATGACCAGCTGTTGTAGAGTCATTGACTATTCCATGTTGGAGATAAGCTGAACCGTTGCACCTGTTCGATCTCGGCTGTGCACGCCTGTCCGTGTCACCAGCTGTCACACACAGGAAGTTACCTTCGCCTGTTCATCCACTTTAGCCAAAACGTCTGAATGTAACTCCACTCCGGAATGCTGCAGAGTCTGGGGCCAATGCCTTCTCCCATTTCTTGTCTTACAGATTGCTGCTAAAATTGACGGAATCCCGCACTTGAATAATGCAGGATCTCTTGTGGACCCAACGGTGTACGGTTATGGCATCCCAAAAAGACCGCTTGATGACGGAGGTAACGTGCTCAGTTTTCGTCTTCCTTTTTTTATTTATTTTTATTTTATATATCTACCCTTTGTCTAAATCTTTTTCAGTTTTGTGTTTGTTTTTTGTACTGTATGTTCTTAAAGGGGCCGTTCTACAATGGATATTTCTGTTTTTTGATAGATGCTGAGGGGCTGGCTCCAATTTGGCACCAGCCCTTTCATGTAGGGTTTGCATATGTTTACTTTTAGGCTAATTACATTTTTAGCAAGTGCAGAAAAGTACCTGGCTATCAAACAAATCCAATAAAAAAATAAAAATAAATTCAAAGTAAAATGTTTTAGACCCCTGATACACTGAGGCGTTCAGGCGCTTTAGTGCTAAAAAAAAAAAAAAGCACTGGTATTGGAAGCAGCTTCTTTGCAGCGGTGAATACACTGCTCCTAAAGCGCCCCTTCCCATTGAAGTCAATGGGAAGCGCCTTGGCAGCGGCACTCCTGTTGGCGCTTTTAAGCCTTTATTTGGCCACTAGCGGGGGTTAAAAGAGCCCCGCTAGCGCTCGAATAATGCCTGTAAAGCGCCTCTAGTTTTAGCAGTGCTTTATCAGCGTTTTTCGGGCACTGGCAGTGTGAAAGGGCTCAGTCAATATGTATTCTGCTATGTCTTTGGTAGAAAAAAATCTCAATCTTCATATATTGATCGGTTTGTGCAAAAGTTATAGCGTCTACAAACTATGAGATATGTACTGGACTTTTTAATTATTTTTATACTAGTAATGGCGGTGATCAGCGTCTTATAGTGGGAGTGCGGTGGACAATCGTACACTGAAACCTTTGAGTGTTTGCGGGAACCATTAACACTAATACAGTGATCAGTGCTAAAAATATGCACTGGCAGAGACAGGGTTAAACATCTGGGTGATCTAAGGGTTAAATGTGTGACTAGCCAGTTGGGTGTGTTGCAGGGAAAGAAAATTCATCCCTTGTAAGAACGGAGCTCTGCCTTGTTTTAAGATAGGTAGAGATGCGCTCTGTGTGCCAGCAGACATCCATTCACAGACTCCTGCTGATCGGCTTCTGCTGTGAGGAATCGCAACAGAAGCAGCACGTGCGCCCTGTAGCAGTAAATCTGCTTTGGGGTGGGAGGAAAGTGGTCCAAATGAAGGCGAGGAACTCGGGTGACTCGCTTCTCTTTAATACAGTATGGAGTCGTATGCTTGCCAACATCAGTCAGCGGGCCAGTGGTTCTGAAGGCGGAGGGGCATGGGGAGGTTGTCAGGTGATGGGTCATACAGCGCTACAATCTTCCTCCCTTTTATTCAGTAACCTGTAAGGCTTCATGTACACTAGCAGCTCCTAAACTTGAGTTTAGGAGCTTTCGACATTTTTATCGTTTGCCAAAGCTCCTAAACACAACTCCGTAAAAGCCTGTGTCCATGTACACATAGGCTTTTAGCAGACTTTAGGAGCTGCTACTGTTGGGTGAGCTTCAACTGCCCTCTCCTGAATGCGGAAGAATCGCATTCAGGATAGGAAAGTTTTTACCTCCAGCCGTGGGAAAATGCAAAATCGCAGCCTCATAAATGTAGGCAGTGTGTACATGAAACCTTAGGGCGCTCTAGTGGCACATTTTGGCTGCTATCAGCACCTCTCTCATAAGATGCAGTCATGATCGAGATGCAGGCTGCATTTTTTTGGAAGAGGACATCAGCTTAGCCATGGTAAGCGGGTGAATTTACTTTTGAGCTGTACGCTATAGTGCTGGAGGGATTATGGTTTTTGCCATAAACTGTATATCCTTTTTTTGCAACCTGGGGTAATGGATAAGGAAGTGAGCATCCCTTGTTTGCATGTGTTTCAGTCCGTAGGGTAATCTAAGGCTGTATAAATACAGATTAGAGGGTGTCGTTGGATGTGCAGGGTTCCCTAGAGGGGTGTGCTACAAAGTTTGGAGAGGGGCGCTCATCTCCGGTAGTAAGCTGTAGCCCCCGACCATAAAATGAGGTACAGGCGGTTGTTGCACTTCTAGTATGAACATGGTGGCCTTTACAAGAATCCTTTTTCCAGTTCTTTGGTGTTAAAGGGGATGCAAAGTTACACTTTTTTTTTTTTTTCTTAATAGCTTTCTTCCAGTCCTCCTTCACTTACCTCTTCCTTCTATTTTGCCGAGAAATTCTCACTTCCTGTTCTTCTGTCTGTAACTCCACACAGTAATGTGAGGCTTTCTCCCTGGTGTGGAGTGTTGTGCTCGCCCCCTCCCTTGGACTGCAGGAGAGTCGGGACGCTCTCTGCGTTGCAGATAAAGGAGCTGTGTGTTAGAGGGCGTCCTGACTCTCTTGTAGTCCAAGGAAGGGGGCGAGCATGACACTCCACACCAGGGAGAAAGCCTTGCATTACTGCGTGTAGTTACAGACAGAAGAACAGGAAGTGAGGATTTCTCAGAAGAAATAAGGACATTTAAAGGCAAAATGGAAGGATGAGGTAAGTGAAGGAGGACTGCACTAAGGTAAAGGAAGCTATTTAGGAAAAATAATTGTACCTTTACAACCACTTTAATATCAGGCTGGATTAAAATCATGATTTAAATCACTAGTAAAAAAGCTTGCTTGAAATCAACTGGATTTTAAATCATTTTTAAAGAGCAACTGTCCTCTGTCCCGCAGTGGCGGATCCTCTCACCCGCTGTTGACTCACCGACAGTCCCATTCACTTTAATGTAGGGGTCTCCAAACATACTAAACAGGGGGCCAGCTTACTGTTCTTCGGTCTTTAGGGGGGCCGCACTGTGGCCATTGTAAATAGAAAAGATCCCGAAACCAGGGTGGGGGGGAGACAATGCCCCATCTTTTGTGTGAGAAATTGTGCCCAATCATTGGTGTCATTGGGAGGATTCATGCCCCCATCATTGGGCCAAATTGTTGGTGTCATTGGGTCCAATTATCAGGGTGATTGGGAGGAATTGTGTCCCATCGTTGGTGTTAGTGGGCCCAACTGTTGGTGTCATTGGGAGAAATTGTGGTCCATTGTTGTCAGTGTCCCATTATTTGTGCAAGTGGGGAAAAAGTGTACCCCATTGCTGTCAGTGGGAGGAATTGTGCTCCATCATTGGTGTCATTGGACCTATTTGTTGGTGTCCTTGTGAGGAATTGTGCCCCTTGACTGGTGTTGGTGGGCCCAGTTGTTGGTGTCATTGGGAGGAATTACGTCCCATTGTTGTTAGCAGGGGAAATGTCCCATTGTTGGTTTCAGTGGATGAACCGGTGCCCCAAGAGCCGAGAAAAAGCAAGCAAAGGGCCATATCTGGCCCCCGGGCCGCAGTTTGGAGACCTCTGCTTTAATGGGATGGCTGGTGATGCAACAAGGTAAAGGGAACGTGGTGGCAGCAGGTAAGAGTGGATGCCCGCTAACAGGCATTGCCATGATGGATTTTAAATGACAGCTGCTCTTTAAATGCAAGGACTTATTCTTGCTGGTAATTGGAATTTTTTTATATTTCCAAACACAATGAAGGTTTCCTATTTAGAATGATAAGCTGTCAGGTTGGTAAAACAGCGATTATCAGAACCGATTCAATCATACAGTTTGTAGTGTACATAGATTTGCAAAACAATGGGATAATGGAATATTCCTGAACTCTGTTTTACCTCATAGTTACTGTGAAATTGTGTGAATGCATCAATGCAGTGCATGTCATCTCAGCTTGCAGAGCTTGGGTTTATTGAATGAGTTTAC
Source organism: Rana temporaria (assembly GCF_905171775.1). NCBI lineage: Eukaryota > Metazoa > Chordata > Amphibia > Anura > Ranidae > Rana > Rana temporaria. The sequence goes on from NC_053497.1 coordinate 138,653,013, forward strand.
CAAAAATGTTAATATTGCAGAATTTACAGCCTTATGCTACATAACTTGGCTCCATTTCATGCTCAATAAACTAAATTATTTATGCGTCTTAAATAGAAAACCATCTTTTAGATTTTTTACGCCAAAAGCATTTATTTAAAATTTGCTAAAAATTCACAAAAATCTGATTTGAAATAAAAACTTTTATTTTCAACATTTTATTTATCCACGGTGGTTAATACTAGAAATTGTGTTTCCGAATACCACTTTAAAGAAGAAAAAGTAATTATTTGTTTTTTTATTATTATAATTTAAAGTACATTTGTACTTGATGCCTATTTGAAGGACCACACAGACAGAAGTGTAACTTGCTGCTTACACTCGCCTCCCCTAAAGCTATGAAACGCACAGCCTTCTGTGTGTGCGCCATAAAACGATACGCTAAAATGTGTTGTGTAATAATGTATAATGTGATTGCCAATGTGCTTGTTACAGCACTGGCTGGTGTCCACAGTACACAGAAGCAGGGTGGTGGCAGAGGTCATAAATGTTTGTGCCAAGGCTCATAACTGTGTGGCACTAAACATTTCCTTCCTGACAGACTTTAATGTGGAGCTCCAGCCAAGGCACTGAACTAGTTTAGAGATGGGTTTGGAACTTGTTCCAGATATTATGTGCTGGGTGGGGAAGTTTGCCCCCACTTTGCATCCTTGAGACAGAATTCCACCAATGACTAGCGAGGGGGGAATCTGTGAACGTTTGTCCTGTGTCTAAAGGGACAGGATATGACAAAAACAAACGCTAACTGGCATTGGTTATTGCCATTCAGGTTCCTATTAAAGTGATTCTAAAGGCGGAAGGTGTTTTTCTTAATGCATTCTATACAGTACAACAAAAAACCTTCAGTGTCCATCAGTCCACCTAATACTCACCTGAGCCCCATCTCGTTACAGCGCCTTGGTCGCCTGAGACTTTCCCTCCTGTTCGTCTAAGATAAAGCAGCGGGCACCATTGGCCCCCGCTGCTGTCGATCAGTCAGTGAGCCAATGAGGGGGGGGCTGGACAATTATGCTTTTGCAGAACACCCACAAATACCAGAGTGAACAAGCCACCATGCCTGGTTTCTGCACTGCAGGCTATTTAGTCTGAGCAGTCTGGTAGCCCGTGGCTTGCTAGTTTCTGTTGGGAATTTTGTCTTCTCTTCCAGCCCTTGCAACTCTTTCACCACTGCAAAGCCTCAGCTTGTGTAATGTAAAGATTGCAGGGATTTGGAACTGTTCTTTCTTCTGCCATTTGTCACTGCTTTGTTTACTCACCTTTAGCCCTGAGCCAACTGCGTGTGGAGTGTATAAATAACATGTGCCATGTCATTTGATCCTATTATATTTTTAATGCTGTTCCAAGTTGTCTAGTTACACGGCCCTGCACGGAGTCTCCTGCAGCAAGAGGCCCATGCTTGGTGACTGCAGATGTTTGGAGAGCAGCTGTTGGCTCTCCATGCACGAGAATGTATGCGTGTATATAATACTGGGCAATGCACACTTTCTTGTTCACCGAGGTACACCGGAATTCAGATACTGAATTATTCAGCAGCCTATAGAGGGCTTGGACAGTGGAAAACAAAAAAGTGACCAGCGTGATTTATATACCCCCCCCCCCCTCTACTCCGTATGCCAGTATTTTAGGAGGATGGACACTTCCTTTCTGTTGGGAAAAGTTATGTTTTTATCTCTGTCTCTGTATGCAGCTACCTGGTTCCTCTGCAGTAGCTTTGGGGGCTGTACCCAGACCTTCACTGGACAGACAATTGTGAGGCTTTCTTGGATTGTGACCTTCAGGGGCCATGGGCCTTGCATTATGGTGCCAACTGCAAAGCGCTTTTCAGGTTTAGAGCCATGAGTGTGGATCCAACAAAACCAGTCTCGACAAACCACTGATGATCCCTGTGGGAAAAGTGCCTGTGTTTAAGGATCCCCTTAGATTCTTTCCAAGATCCTGTTCTATCTGGCAAGCCCTACCTTGCGACCTGCAAGTTCTTCAGATTTTTTTGTGTAAAAAGGATTGATAACAGCATACCAATTGACACGGTACAATACATGCAGAGTAGAACAGTCACATACCGAAATGCAGCTTAGGCCAGGCAGCATATACAGTAATTGTACAGTATTCATGAGACGGGTAATACACAGTAAACGATCCTTACAGGAGTCAAACCAACAGTAAAACACACCACCCCAGCGATCAACAGAAAAGTAGGTATCTGGGGGGGGGGGATACTAGGTGAGGGTCCAGGGAGCCCATACCTTTTCATATTTCCACTGACAACCCCAATTAAAGGGGTTGTAAAGGTACAATTTTTTTATTTTTCCTAAATGGCTTCCTTTACCTTAGTGCAGTGCTCCTTCACTTACTTCATCCTTCATTTTGCTTTTAAATTTCCTTATTTCTTCTGAGAAATCCTCACTTCCTGTTCTTCTGTCTGTAACTACACACCGTAATGCAAGGCTTTCTCCCTGCTGTGGAGTGTCGTGCTCGCCCCCTCCCTTGGACTACAGGAGATTTAGGACGCTCTCTACGTTGCAGATGGAGAAAGGAGCTGTGTGTTAGTGGGCTTCCTGACTCTCCTGTAGTCCAAGGGAGGGGGCGAGCACGACACTCCAGGGAGAAAGCCTCACATTACTGTGTGTAGTTAGACAAAACAGGAAGTGAGGACATTTAAAAGCAAAATGGAAGGAGGACTGCACTAAGGTAAAGGAAGCTATTTAGGGAAAGAAAATTGTAACTTTACAACCCCTTTAATGTACGTGATCCTATACATAGGTAGGGCAGCCTCAATCTGCACCTCCCAGGAGGAAAGGGACGGAGGGGAAGGGGCGATCCCTTTTAGGAGAATTTCCTTCTTGGCATAAAATAAAAGATGGGAGAGGAGCAATTTCAAGTGGTGAGAGCGATGTGCATCCTCGTGAACCCCTAGCAGGGCCAGCTCTGGAAGTGTCGTAAGTGACAACTGGAGTCTTGTGTATATTTCACTAAACGCCGCAGACCAAAAGGTCGCTATGATGGGGGGTCACTGAACCGATCTCCATGCAGCTCTTGCAAGTCTTCTATAGTACCTGTGGCTAAACAATTCTAGGGCTTCTATTCCAACCTGTTTTACAGTTTCCTAACCAAAAAAGGGGTAATTTTCCCCATCCAAAACTTCAAGGCTGTGAGTGTTTTCGTTTTGGTCTAGAAATTTCCCCTAGAAATCAACCAGATCTATTCCGTTTTGTAAACGTATTTTTTTTGTTGCTGTTGCCCAGCCCTCAAGTCGGTTTTGGACTTTCTGACCGTCTCTGAATTCTTTCCCTCAATGAACATCCAAGACCATTTATTTTTTATTTTTGTGCTGGCTTTAAATTGATTTCTTGGCGTTCATTGAGGTCTGATTCCTCGGACTGTAATCATGCTCCTTGTATTACTTTTACACCAAATTAGGCATGTTGGGAATGGAAAGGGCTATATTGGGCTGTTTTTTGTTTGCCAGTGTCCAGTCCTCATGTAGGTAGCTGTATAGCCCAGCAGTCTTTTCCTGTGTCCCTCGAACTCTTAAATTGGTTTTATTGTTGGTACAAGTATACTTTTTATTTTTTTTTTGTTGACACAACACAAAGCATCCTATTGCTTTGGTAAAGAGGCAGACCAACCTGACTGACCTGACGAAGTCTACCAAAAGTATGAAACATTTGTTCAGTGAACCGACACTTTAAAAGAAGGCGTTCTTGTTGGTCCAGATCGGGGTTTAAAGTGGTATCTTGTACATGTGTATGCCCTTGAATCTTTGTTTTAATGGGCATTGTTGTACACTATTGTGTGGTTTAATGACCTGTGTTTTTTATTTTTATTTTTTTTTTATGTCCTTTGGGATTGTGTTTTCAAATTTTCTCCATTTGAAGACTTTTTTTTTTTTTTTTTTGTGTGATTATAAATATAATGGTGGTTTGGTATAAATATTGTGTCCTACATATCCTTAGAAATAATGCTCTGAAGAAAAATAAAACGTATAAGTCCATTAAAATGGACCTGCTTTCAAATATGAACTTACTTTCCCTGTGTCCTAAAAGGTAGTAACCCCATACTCCGTCTCCCACAAGGTTGGTGTATCTCATTTGCACTGACCTTGTTCATATTATCTACAGTTTCTTTTCATCTACTCTGATTCTTTGTATGCCTGCTTTGACTTCATCCTTTGAGTATTCATGAATATAACTTTTTGCACTTTTGTTCCAGCATTTTTAACTAATTGTATATAAAAATAATAAAAGGTAGCAGAAGATTTTAAATGCCTTCCCTGCAGAAGCTGCTTCTCTAAAATTCCCATAGGCTGGTCATGTGATCAAATGCCTTTGGATATATGGTCGTGATTTCTAGGTACATTTTTATGCTTTGGTTATTCTGAACTCTAATGCTACGTGCACACAATCATTTTTCGGCATGAAAAAATACGTTTTTCGGCATGTAGAAAAAACAAAGTTTTTCCAACTTCATCATTAAAACGACGTTGCCCACACACTGTTAAAAAATAAAAATAAATGCTCTAGCAAAGCGTGGTGACGTACAAAACACGTACGACGGCACTATAAAGGGGAAGTTCCATGCGGATGACGCCACCCTTGGGGCTGCTTTAGCTGTTTCCTTGTTAGTAAAATAAGTTTTGCGCTTTTCTGTCTGTTACAGCGTGATGAATGTGCTTACTCCATTATGAACGGTAGTTTTACCAGAACGCGCGCTCCTGCCTCAGAACTTGCTTCTGAGCATGCGCGGGTTTTTAACGTCGTTTTAGCCCACACACGATCATTTTTTACAACCCGAAAAACAACATCGTTTAAAACGTTGTTAAAAAATGCAGCATGCTCGGAAAAAAATGTAGTTTTTCAGAACCCGAAAAATGATGTGAAGCACACACACACGATCATTTTAAATGACATTTTTTAAAAACGTTTTTTTTTCATGCCGAAAAATGATTGTGTGTATGCGGCATGATTCTAGTCTTTAACAAAGACAGGTGGCACTGAACTTTAACAACTAGGACAGTGATGACGAACCTTGGCACCCCAGATGTTTTGTAACTACCTTTCCCATCATGCTCATGCACTCTGCAGTGTAGTTGAGCATCATGGGAAATGTAGTTCCAAAACATCTGGGGTGCCAAGGTTCCCCATCACTGACCTAGAAGATAGTTGTAAATATTAGTTTTAAAGCACACACATTGGTCCCATCCCCATCTATTCGATCATTGCAGCTCACCATTTTAAAGAATTGTATGATGCCATTCTAATAGTCAATATCTGTCCAGCCAAAACCCTTTTGGTTTGAATAATGATAAAGGGTTAGAACCTAGTTTTTATTTTTATTTTTTATTATAGGTAACATTTTGAGTTTTTTCGATAAAGTACAGTATCAAGTACATAATACAAGAATATAAGTGACTGTTCCCAGAATATAGAATTATTATGCAGTACCAGTAGGAGCGACACTTACTGGAACATGGAGATTAGTCTATAATGGGGTCTCCAAACTTTCTAAACAAAGGGCCAGCATACAGTTGCGAGGTCTGTAAACACAATCAGAAAATGTCCCAAAAAACGCGTTTGAAGTGATCATACGATCTGATGGCTTGTGCTCAGCTTTCTAGAGCTGATCGCGACGGTTCATCTAATATCTGAATGGTCAAACACAAATGGGGTGGATATAAATCAATGATTTACAGCATTTTTTTATTTTATTGTTTTTATCTAATGTTTTCTATTTAAGATACATTAATAATTTAGATTATTCAGCATGGAATGGAGCTTGGTTATGTAGCATGAGGCTGTATATTCTGCAATATTAAAATTTTTGGTAATCTCATTCAATGAATCCAAGCTGAGATAACCTGTATTGATGCATCACACAATTGCCCAGTAACCATGAGATAAAACAAAGTTCAGGAATATTCCTTTATCCCATTGTTTTGCAAATCTATGTATACTACAAATTGTAGGAGTGAATTGGTTCTGATATTGCTGTTTTACCAACCTGACCGCTTATTATTCTAAATAGGAAACTTTCATTTTGTTTGGAAATATTAAAGATTCCAACTACCAGCAAGAATAAGTCCTTACATTTTAAAGAGCGCCTGTCCTTTTACATCCATCCTGCCAATGCATGTTAGCAGGCATCCACTCGCCAGCTAACTCCACATCCCTCACCTTGTTGTGTCACTGCTGCATCACCAGCCGTCCCATTATAGTGGGACGGCTGGTGTCACGTCCATGGCAAAAATGATTATGCTTCCTCGTGCTGATCCCCAAACTCGAAGTGGTGACATGCTGCAAACTCCAATGCAGGTGGTTGCGGTGTGTTGGTGGGGCATTTACAACCAGCAGGGATTCTATTGCCTCTGCCAGTCACGCACCTCTAAAAAGTGATCTAATTGAGAATTTATTATCAGATGTGTGACAATTTTGCCGCATGTAAAAAACCCCAGCCATAGTTTCCCTTACTGAGCACTGGTTGCAGTAGAGTTTCATAGAGCTCAACACCTGAGTGGTGAATGCTTCTGTACCTGTTGTGTGGCTTCTTATTAGATCCCAGGGGAGATTGAAAGAATAGGAAACTAATACCTCTCCTGCAATGTTGGTCAGGTATCCACATTAACAACAACAAGGGTTTGGATGGAGTGGCGCCACTACAGCTTTGTCTGCATGGGGAAAAAACAAATGGCAAGATCTGCTAATAGATTACAATAAATGTGGAAAAATCCAGCAGAGAGAATGACACCTTCTCCTCCAAAATAGCTTCAGCAAGTGAGCAGAGCCCGTGACTGCAATGTAGACAATACCATGCTGTGCCCGTGGGCAGGCTTAAAGTAGATTTCCACTTTTGCAGCCAAATTGGAATAACACCTACTTCATATTTTGTTACGTTTTTTTTTTTTTTTTTTTTTTTAATACTATAATTAAAAAAAAAAAAAAATAGCTGTGTGTGTTACCATTTTACTTGCTGTGTTCTGCAAACCACAAAACTGAAATTTTCCTCAGCCAGGTAATGGAGCTGGCAGTACACTGAGCAATGAACAGGCTAGAATTAAATTGGTGGGTGGTTCTGCCGGCACCACTCCACCCAACATCCTTTGGAAAAATTGTCAGCCAAATTGTACAGGTATCCTATCCAATGTGGGCACTGTTTGAGTATCGCTGGCACAGTACAATAGACTTGTCCATAGACTTGGAAATTTGTCCATCTCTTTAGTGTGGATGCAGGAATCTGTTCGATTTTAGTTCAGTCTGCAGGCTGAACATGAAAGCTAAAGATTTTAGCTAAAAGCTAAAATATCTTTGGGTGCATGGCCAGCTTTAATTTTTTCCATAACTAACCCCAGGGCTCAAAATTTAAAGTCCTAAGCTACTAGCCAGGCCTCAAGGCGTACTCGCCACCAGTTGCCCCGCCCAACTCCTACCATGTCCCGCCCCCAGACACGCCCTCATAAATTAACAACTTTATCCGTGCCCAAAAATGCAGCCTGCCCATGTCTACCATTGCAGCCAGGTGTCCCCATATCATAGCCAAATGTCCCCATATCACAGCCTACCTGTGCTTGGTAAGATAGAGGAGCCGGAGCCACCACCTGTTTGTTCAAAACGCGGGGAACAGCTTTCAATTCAATAGCTGTTTTCCCCGCCATGAGCGTCGTATACAGCCCCTCCCCCTTGTCCGGGAAACTTTGATGGACAGATCACTCGTCCAATCCTGGGTGATCTGTCTCAAAGTGCCCGGACAAGGGGGAGGGGCTGTATATGACGCGCGCGGCGGGCAACACCGCTATTGAATTGAAAGCTGTAATGTTCTCAGCGCTATTAACAAACAGGCGGCGGCGACATCAGCTAGGACTCGACTCTCCTCTCCTTGCTCGCCCCCCCCCCCCCTGCTCCCAGGCAGCCCACACTCGCCAGCCCTCAAAATTTACTCGCAAAATGCGAGCAGGAGAGTGTAATTTTGAGGGCTGACTATCTGTACTGTGCTGGCAGATCTTGCTATCAACTATAAATTACATTTGAGCCCTGTTTGTTTTAATAGAGGGTTAAATCTAAAGTTTCACCTAGAGGTGGAATTAATTATTTAAAAAATAAATAAAAATCACAAATACGGTAGAGGGGAAGGAGGAGAAAGAAAAGGCGCAATGTCCTCTCTTTGGGTAAAGTTCCATTTTAACAAGCTCACTGCAGAATAAGGGTTGGTTTAAAATTGCTTCAAAACAAGGCTTTAGACGTGCTTTGTTAAAGCTCTGGGAATGTCAAAACCCCTGTCCCTAAATAAAATGGTTGGCTTACAGTCCTGGTTGGCGTACAGCTCGCTTGAAACACCTTCAGCTTATGGGAGGCATTCATTTTGCCTTAGAAATTGCAGGAGACCCGCACGCGTCCTCATCTGCCACGCTTCAACAAAGCTTCATTGAAGCACCACAGAAGCATCAAAAACACATCATAAAAGCATGTTTAAGTGGTTGGCACTTCAATGTGTAAATGAGCCCTAATTCTTCCTCAAAGTCGAGTGCTTCAGAGCTTATTCATAGGGGGTGGGATTTGAGCAGCGTGCCCACTTAGGCTCCATTCTTACCTATGCAGGTGTGATCGTGCATGTTTTTGTGCAGTTTTGCATTAGTATACTCGTCGCATTTAGGACTGCCAGCCTATTCATTTGAATGGGCTGCCCTATGCACATGAAGGAAGTGCATAACACTTTTTTTTTTTCTTGCAGTTTGGCGCATGCAAAATCATGTGTTGGCAAGATGTTTTGGGGATGTAATTAAAGTGTTTGTAAAGGTTTGTTTTAATATATAAATAAGAATAACGAACATGTTATACTTGCCACCTCTGTGCAATTGGGTTTTCACAGAGCAACCCGGATCCTCCTCTTCTCGGATACCTCATGGCTGCTCCTGCCCCTCCCTCCTTTCTAGTGCCCCCACAGTCGGCAGCTTCCCTATGAAGGCATCTGAGTTGAGTCACAGCTCGGTGTGTTCATTCAGACACTAAGCCCCACTCTGGCTCCGCCCCCTCTCGCTTCCCTGGTTAGCTGACTTTGACACCCGCGAGAGCCATTGGCACCACTGCGGTGTCTTAGCTGAACAGGAGTGTCCTGGATGACTTGGACATTTGTGGACATCACTGGGGGGGAGAGAGGGAGGGCTCAGGTAAGTAATGTGGGGGGGGGGGGCTGCTACACACGTATCTTGATGCATTAAGATAAAAAAAGTCTGCGTTTACAACTCGCTTAAGATTTAAGTAAACTGCAAGTTGTGAGAACACGTGTGATTTTTGTGCACATTTCCACAATGCACAAATATGAGCCCAGCTTTAGACAACTTCACTACTTCTATAGAAGCACTATGGCAGGGATAAGCAATTAGCGGACCTCCAGCTGTTGCAAAACTACAAGTCCCATCATGCCTCTGTCTCTAGGTATCATGCTTGTAGCTGTCAGAGTCCTGCAATGGCTCATGGGACTTGTAGTTCTGGAGGTCCGCTAATTGCATATCCCTGCACTATGGTATGGATGAATTGCTCCACATTAGCTGCAAACTACATAGTTCAGATGAGGTTATGCCCAATAAATACCCAACATGTCAAACCTTAAAAATTGCGTGTGCCCGTGAAACGGCAAAAAACATCACTACCCTATGAATATAGGTCGATGCTTCCCTACAGGTCGTTGGTGCCTTTTTCTGTTCATGTCCCCAGTTCAGCTAAGGATTTTGTAGCTGTTGTAGCAACTCTGCACATGCTCAGTGTTCAGTGAGTTTCTATGTTGAGCATTTCTTCCCTACAACATCTGAGCAGCCCATGTGACTATAAAGTCACACACGTGGGTATATACACAGTGGTAAATAACAGCCCACAAACCAGCTAGACACAATGGGGTGGGGTATTGCATGCAGATTAACAGAGGCTTTACCTCCCTCTTATTCTAAGACGCACATGTTGGAGGGGTGTGACACAGCCTGTGACTGGCAGAAATATGCCCACACCATGTTATTACCAAAAGAATAATAATGAGTTGCCTTCAGATATTTATATACCCTATTTATCGGCATATAACACGCACTCTAACTTTAAGAGGGAAGTCTCAGGAAAAAACTTTCCACAGCCCCCTGCGTATAACACGCAGGCACAATTTACCCTCTATTTTCAGGGTAAAAAAAGTGAGTGTTATACACCAATAAATACAGTATATGACAATTTCATACCGTTTTATATTTTATTTTTACTCTGTATTCTGAAGGTTGTTTTTTGTTTCATTTTGAACATGTGACCAGTATCGGGACTAGATGTGATGGCTGTATATAATGGGGGGGGGGGGGGGGGGGATTATATTTTTTCATTTTTGCTGTAACAAATATCCCCCAAAAATATATATATAAACTATTTTTTTTCCTCAGTTTAGGCCGATACATATTTTTCATTAAAAAAAAAAAAAATCGCAATAAGCATTTGATTGGTTTGCGCAAGCAAAAGTTATAGCGTTTACAAAATAGGGGATAGTTTTATGGCGTTTTTTATTTTTTTTGTTACTAGTAATGGCAGCGATCAGCTTTTTTTTCTTTTTTTCGGTGCTGCGACATTATGGCGGACACTTTTGACACATTTTTGGGACCATTGCCATTTTTATAGCGATCAGTGCTATAAAAATTCATTGATTACTATAAAAATGCCACTGGCAGGGAAGGGGTTAACACTAGGGGGCGGGGAAGGGGTTAAGTATGTTCCCTGGGTGTGGTTCTAAATGAAGGGGGGGGGGTCGACTGACTTGGGCAAATGACTGATCGCTGTTCATACATTGTATGAACAGACAGGCATTTCTCGCCCTGACAGGACCTAGAGCTTTGTCTTTACACACACACAGCACCCGGGTTCTCGCTCTGTAACGAGCGATTGCGGTTGCCCGGCAGGCACACGCGTCGGCGTCAGGGGAGAGCTGGGGGCGCGCGTGCACCCCTATTGGCTGATCGGCGAGATGACATAGATCTACGTGATCTCGCCCAGCAGAGCCAACCTGCCACCGTCTAACTGCGACGGCTGGTCGGCAAGCAGTTAAAGCGATTAAGTCCTTTTTAATAGAAAAAAATAACAAACATGTTATACTTGCCTGCTCTGTGTAATTGATTTGCACAGAGCAGCCCAGATCCTCCTTTTCTCAGGTCCCTGGCTGGAGCTCCTGGCCCCTCCCTTTTGGTGAGTGCCCCCTTAGCAAGCAGCTGGCAATGGCTCTGTGTCCATTCAGACACAGAGCTGCTGTTTGGCCCCACCCCCTCTCTTCTGATTGGCTAACTTAGTTTGACAGCAGTGGGAGCCAATGGTGCTGCTGCTGTGTCTCAGCCAATCAGGAGGGAGAGTCCCAGATGGCTGGTTCATTTGTTGACGTCACTGGATAGAGGGGGGGGGGGCTGCTGCACACAACTGCCCCACTAGCGACCGAATATCGCTGCGAAATTGGCGTTAAAGCGCTGCTAAAAAATAGTGGCGCTTTACCCCCCGAGGCACCTCCCGCTCCAGTGTGAAAGGGGTCTTGGGGTGCCCCATAGCAAGCTGCTTGCTATGAAGGCACTCCTGTGGGCTCAATCCCTAGATGCACTGTGTGCTTCTGTTGACATGCACACACTGGGACTTGTAGTTCTGCAACAGCTGGAGGGTCACAGGTTGAGCACCCATGTAGTTGAACCATAAGTGCATGTGTGCTGACGGAGTCGACAATTAAATAGCACATACATCTGTCATGATGCACAGGAGCGATTTTGAAGCAAGTGAATCTACCTGCATGCAATTGTTGAGACACAGCTAGAGAATAGGCTGCAGTTGACGTCGCTGATCCCCTGTGTCACCTCTCTACACAGCTGTAGAACGCGCAGTGACTCGGCATTGTTTGGCAGCCCTGCAGTTGTTTGACAACAGCTGATCACATGAGGAACATGGTGAGGCACGCTATTCCTTTCTGCTCACCACATTTACACCTCAAGGTCTTGTTCTAAACTCTCCTACAAGCCTTCCTCCTGGCAGCAGCGTTTTGGCCAAAAAAAAAAATGCCTGATGCTTGTAAAAGTGTCATAACACTTTTATATGTTTTTGGATATTTTATTGACCAGAATATTTATCATTTATTATAGCTGTCGCAACGAACCATCCCTCGAGCGCTAAATGTGCCCATCGTTAACACATTTAGAAACCAAGCTTTTTTTTTTCTCTCTTCTGCCCAATTCTGCTGCTCCTGGATACACCGTCATTTTGTTTTTTTCCTGCCTCTAAACTCTCCTGTCATTAAATGCTGCTAAATCTGAGTGCATGGACATATAGAATAACATGCAAGGGAGTTTAGAGTCGGGGGGGGGGGGGGGAAACATTGACAGTGTCCCGACAGCAGCAGCATTTGGGCAGGAAAAAAAAAGAATAAATTACCTCTCAAGCGCTGAAGCTAAGCAACGGGCAGAATTATTTGTCGGACGCCCCTAAGAGCAGCTGTAAAAATGTCCCGTGTGCATGAGGCCTTAGCCTTGGTTCACACTAAATGTGGTGCGAATTCACTGGAGATTCCGCACCAAATCAAAATCGCAACCCGTTCATGCAAACCAATTGTGGAGTGTATGTTAACGACGCCCTAAAATCGATTTGCAAGAAACCTATATGATCTGATTCTGGTGCGGACAAAAAAAGGGTCCTACATGAGTTTGGTGCAAATGCGGTGTGATTTACAAGGCCATGGCTCAAATCGCACTCCAGAGACACTACATGTAATGTGCACAGGAACGTGCTATGATTTCTGTGCGAATTGCATGCGGTGTCCCTCGCCGCATCAGTGTGAACCTGGGCTAAATGTACGTTGGCAGCTTTGCTGGGCAAAATGCCAAACGCTTGCCTATACTGAAAGAACGGTGGCTCACATGGTTGCTGCGTTTGGTCAAATGACCACAGCTGAAGGCAATTGGGAAGTGATGTTTCAGATAGTCATTGACTTAGGTGGCAGTGTGGCACCCACAATCCCCTTCAGCTGAGATGCAACATCTGGGCATGCAACTGGCCTGAGGCTAGAACAAGGAGTTTGTTCAATACATACATAGCTTACCTCTTATTTTATCTTTTATATATATATTTTTTTTATTATTTTTTACTCTTATTCGCCTTTTATTTTTCATTAAGTCTATTAACATACTTAACATGTCACTGTGGGTCTGCTTTGTTAGCTAAAAGTAGAAAAGTAAGCCCATTGGCATTATCAGGTTTGCATTTCTGCCAAGTCATGATCGGCCTCAAAAGTACCTGCACATAGCCAGTGGATCTTTTACATGCCTGATTTATGCCAATCTCTACTTTCAGCCAATTCAGGAGCCGAGCACAGCTGTCCTTCATGGAATTGGGGTATGTTCACACACAGTAACTTTAAGCAATGGCTTAATCCTCATGCCTTCTAAAATTTCTGCTGTTTTTATATACTCCTTAGTAGCCACTTAAAGTTGGTATGGTAAACTGTGGTATGATTTATTTTTTTATTATTGTATGGTTACATATTGGTCCAGCTTGTACCAGTGTGTGTGTATTCCTTATCTGAAGGAGTGCTGTGGAAGCAAAGAATCACTGATAGTCGGCCATTCTACAGTGATTGCTGCAGTCTTGTCAGTGAAAGACTCTCATGTACATAGAATGGTGATCAGCATAAGAGTGACCTCTCCAAATCTTGAGACTAGCAGGTATAGGATCGCCCACTGCAGGTATACATTGATTAGGCTTTAGGCACGGGACACTCACCACAATTTTTTAGGAGGACCTGTGTAAGGCCCCTTTCACACGGACTGATAGAATGGTGCTTTTAGCTGCGGTTTCGTTGCTTTCCTATGGCCCCATTCACACACTGCGCTTAGCTGCGGTTTCGTTGCATGCGGTTTGGTGTAGATAGAAAAAATTGACTGCGTCCAGGAACGATTTGGCGCAACTATCTGCATATAACCGCAGGTAATCGCAGTGCTCTGTGTCCGCTGCGTTTTGGTATGAATCATGAGGGGGAATTCGACACCAAATTTTAAATAAAAAACGGGCATTGGTTCTCTTTCTAAGAGTATACCAGGCCCTTGGATCTTGTATGGATTTAAAGGGGAACCCCTACGCCAAAAAAAGGGCATGTGGTCCCCCCAAAAGCCATACCAGACCCTTATCCAAGCACGCAGCCTGGCCGGTCAGGAAAGGGGCTGGGGATGAGCGCGCCCCCCCCCCTCCCACATGCCCTCAACATGGGGTACTTTGTGGTGGTGGTGTACTTTGGGGTAGGGATGCGCACTGCGGCCCCTGTCTCCATGTTGATAAGGGTCTCTTCCCGACAACCCTGGCCGTTGGTTGTCGTGGGCAGGGGGCTTATCAGAATACAGGAGCCCCCTTTAATAAGGGGGCCCCCAGATCCTGGCCCCCCCACCCTATGTGATCATGGTGTACATTGTACACCTACCCAGTCACTGGGGGGGGGGTGGGTCAATAAAAAAAAAAAAAACTTCTTCTCCGCTCTCTGGTTCTTTCTGCCTTCTCCCGGGCTCCTCCGCTATCTTCTTCCAGCTCTTTTACTAGCGGCGGCCCGGTCTTAGGCGCCGTCTTCTTCCCTCTTCTCTTCTTCTGATGTTGATTTGACGATCTCTCCCGCTGTAATGCCGTGTGTGCAACGATTTATATAGGCCTCTTATGACGTCATAGTCCCATTATGCTCCAGGTGGTGACGACATAAGGGGCGGTGTCGCAGGGTAATATCACCCGGTGATCACGCCCCATGCCTATATAAATCGTTGCGCACCCGGCATTACAGCTGGAGGAAGCGTTGTCAATATCGAAGATAAGTGGGAAGATTGCGGAGAAGTCCAACCCGCCGCTAGTAAAAGAGCTAAAAGAATATAGTGGAGAAGCCCGGCAGAAGGAAGAAGGCACCGGAGAGTGGGAGAAGAACCGGAGAGAAAGAGACCCCTGGAGCTGCATAATAAATTACTTTATAAACCTGTGTAGTGTGTGTGTACCCCCATACTCATTCACATGGGGTGGGTGGCCAGGATATGGGGGCCCCCTTATTAACCACTTCCATACAGGGAATTTTGACCCCCTTCCTGCCCAGACCAATTTTTAAATTTCTGCACTGTCGCACTTTGAATGACAATTGTGCGGTCGTGCGACGTGGCTCCCAAACAAAATTGACGCCCTTTTTCCCCCACAAATTGATCTTTCTTTTGGTGGTATTTGATCACCTCTGCGTGGTTTTTTTTTTTTTTTTGCGCTATAAACAAAAGAGCGACAATTTTGAAAAAAACACTATCTTTTACTTTTTTTGATTTAATAAATATCATAGATTTTTTTTAAACATTTTTTTTTTTTCCCTTAGTTTAAGGCCGATACGTATTCTTCGAAAAAAAAATTTTGGCCAAAAAAATGCAAAAAGTGTATTTGATCGGTTTGCGCAAAAGTTCTAGCATCTACAAATAAGGGAATAGAATTACTTCTTTTTTTATTGACCGTGACATTGTGGCGGACACATCGGACACTTTGACACGTTCACATTTACACAGTGATTGGTGCTATAAAACTGCACTGATTACTGGGTAAATGTGACTGGCAGGGGAGGGGTTAACACTAGGGGGCACTGAAGGGGTTAAATATGTTCCCTAAAGTGTGTTCTAACTGTAGGTGTAGGGGGACTCACAAGAAGAGGAGATCGATGTGTGTTCCTCTGTACTGGGAACACACATCGGTCTCCTCACCGCTGACAGGACATGGATCTATGTGTTTACACACACATCCATGGTACTGCCGTGATTGTGGGCAATCGCGGGTGCACGGCGGACATCGCGGCCGCCGCGCACCCTAGCTGCCCAAGAAGGCTAGGACGTCATATGACGTCCAGTCTGACGGACGGAGGGTTCCCGCCGATGTCATTTTAATATGACTCCGTAGGGAATCAGGTTAAAGGGGCTCCCGAATTCCGATAAGCCCCCTTGCAGACCCCAACAACCAACGTTCAGGGTTGTCGGGGAAGAGGCCTTTGTCCTCATCAACATGGGGACAGGGTGCTTTGGGGTGGAGGGGGCCACAGGGCCCCCCCTGCCCTAAAGCACCCACCCCCCCTTTATGTTGAGGGCATGCGGCCTGGTACGGTTCAGGAGGGGGGGCTCGCTTGCCCCACCCCCTTTCCTGACAGGCAGGGCTGCATGCTCGGATAAGGTTCTGGTATGGCTTTTGGGGGGACCCCACACCGTTGTTGTTTTCGGCGTAGGTATAGTAGTGTCAAGTCTGTAAACCCACTAGACCTGTCACTGTCTGCTAGATTTACAGATTTGACTTGATAATTTCTCCAAAATCAGTTGGCTTTTTTTCTAATTCTGGGTTGTATGTTTGCACTTGTTGGCTAATATGTGAATTGTTATACGTTTATTCCTGCTGAATCTCCATTGGCCATTTAGTTTCATAATTGATCGAGAAGAAGGTCTTCTAGGTCATCATGGTGGTGTTTTGCAAGGACTGTATTACACTATATAGTTTTATGTCCTCTGTATACACACAGATTTTTAAAACAGAATTTTATGATTTGTAAACCTTGGTGTGCCTTCCCAACAATATCTGTTAGGCTGGGTTCACACTACGGTTTTCCCGTCCGTCAGCCGCATAGAATTTCAGTATTGAAAACGTACGGGCACGGACGGGAAAACGTATAGATAGACAATGCATTGCAAATCGTATGCACTCAGATGCATCCGGGTGCGTACGATTTGCTGGCAAAACGTTTTTTAAACGTACGCAAAACCGTGTTCAACCACGGTTTTGCGGTCGTTTTTAAAACAGTATGGCAACCGCATACGTTTTCCTTTAACATTAATGTCAATGGAAAACGCACATATGTGCGGTTCCATACGTTCCCGTCCGTTTCAGCCGCATACGGTTTTCCATATAAATCGTATGCGGCTGACGGACGGGAAAACCGTAGTGTGAACCCAGCCTTACAGTAGATGTTCAACATGCAGGTGTTTAGTTTCTGGATGAAGGCTTTGATCCTCATCTTTTCAGACCGATTCTAAAAGCTGAAGGTTTTGCTTTCTCTGTATTTAGGTAAAAAAAACTTCTGTGTGCAGCTCTAGCCCTCCTTATACTTGCCTGAGCTCAATCTCTATCCAGTGATGTGCATAAGGGCAGCGGCTCTCTCCCTCATAGATTCAGAGACAGCCGTGGAAGCCCTTGACTCTCCTGCTGCTGTCAATCAGCCAGTAGGCAGCGAGTGGGGCATGGCGAAGACTTGCTTAAAGGGGTGGTTCACCCTAAAAACTACTTTTTTCTTATTACACTGGCCCCCCACATTACAATACGATTAAGCCTATTATGTTTTTTTTGATGCTGTACATACCTTCGTACAGCTATTCACCCGTGGCTTCCGGGTTGCGAGTCCCGCGAGAGTGGGTGTTCCTAACATGTCTGTGATTGACGTTTTGACCAAAAACGTCAATCTTTCTTTGCTTTCTCCCTTTTTTTCTTTCTTCGCTTTCTCCCTTTTTTTTCTTTCTTCGCTTTCTCCCTTTTTTTTCTTTCTTCGCTTTCTCCCTTTTTTTTCTTTCTTCGCTTTCTCCCTTTTTTTTCTTTCTTCGCTTTCTCCCTTTTTTTTCTTTCTTCGCTTTCTCCCTTTTTTTTCCTTTCTTCGCTTTCTCCCTTTTTTTTCTTTCTTCGCTTTCTCCCTTTTTTTTCTTTCTTCGCTTTCTCCCTTTTTTTTTTCTTTCTTCGCTTTCTCCCTTTTTTTTTTTCTTTCTTCGCTTTCTCCCTTTTTTTCTTTCTTTCTTCGCTTTCTCCCTTTTTTTTTTTCTTTCTTCGCTTTCTCCCTTTTTTTTTTCTTTCTTCGCTTTCTCCCTTTTTTTTTTCTTTCTTCGCTTTCTCCCTTTTTTTCTTTCTTTCTTCGCTTTCTCCCTTTTTTTCTTTCTTTCTTCGCTTTCTCCCTTTTTTTTTCTTTCTTCGCTTTCTCCCTTTTTTTTTTCTTTCTTCGCTTTCTCCCTTTTTTTTTTTTCTTTCTTCGCTTTCTCCCTTTTTTTTTTTTTTCTTTCTTCGCTTTCTCCCTTTTTTTTTTTTTCTTTCTTCGCTTTCTCCCTTTTTTTTTTTTCTTTCTTCGCTTTCTCCTTTTTTTTTTTTTCTTTCTTCGCTTTCTCCCTTTTTTTTTTTTTCTTTCTTCGCTTTCTCCCTTTTTTTTTTTCTTTCTTCGCTTTCTCCCTTTTTTTTTTTCTTTCTTCGCTTTCTCCCTTTTTTTTTTCTTTCTTCGCTTTCTCCCTTTTTTTTTTTCTTTCTTCGCTTTCTCCCTTTTTTTTTTTCTTTCTTCGCTTTCTCCCTTTTTTTTTTTTCTTTCTTCGCTTTCTCCCTTTTTTTTTTTCTTTCTTCGCTTTCTCCCTTTTTTTTTTTCTTTCTTCGCTTTCTTTCTTTTTGGAGTGTAGTTAAAAATGCATCCCACTGCGTTTGGTGTGAATGGACCCTCAGGCACACAAAACGGGGTTCATTGTGTGCTGCTGTAAACTAAGGCAGGGATTCCACTTTAATAAATAACACGTTGTATAAAAATGCATGTGGCAGCCCACAAAACACAAGCTTATTGGAAGTGTAAATTTAAAGTCCAATTGAACCTTCCTATTAAATGTTAAACTATTTAGTTCTTGCTTGTAAACAAGCTCAGCTCCCCTACAATCGGCCTGCAGATGAGAACGGCTGTTATCTGGGTGAGAGCCTTAGTCTCCCTCTGCAGTAGTCTGCCATGCCCACCCGCTTCATTCCCTGCTGAATCAGAACTAAAGATAAACAATTGACTGGCAGCATGAGTGGAGGGTATGCTGGATTGCTGCAGAGGGACCACTGCTCTCTTGCAAATTGCAGTAATGCTTGGCTATAAGTTACAAGCCAGAACAGGCTGCTTTAAAGGGGTTGTAAAGGTTTGTTTATTTTCCCTTCTAAATGTGTTTTTTTTTTCTTTGTCTGAATTTCTCAATTCCTGTTCCTCAGTAAGCTTGCCCCCATAATCTGAGCTGTTCTGACTGGGGGTTAGTCAGCACAGCTTACTGAGAAGGAAGAGGAGGTGAGAAATTCAGACAAAGAAAAAAAAACTTTTAGAAAGGGAAGGAAAAGGTAAGTGAACCAACAATGCACTAGCTTAAAGGAACCCTTTTAGGAAATAAAAAACAAACCTTTACAACCCCTTTAAGGGACCACAAGCTCCTTTACAAGAAAATCCAACACTCTGATTTTGCACACTGTTTTTGTGCTCCCTGAATAGATGTACAACAGTTCATTTGGGCTTTAAACATTTTCTTTAAAAATCGAGGTCTGCTCCAGAGCTGTTGGTCAATCTGGCCATTCATCACATTAAAGGAGCAATAGGAAAGCTCGGAAGGAGCAGGGTCAAGTTTACTGTGCAACCAAACCTGTCGTCGTCCTCAATAGGGATGCCTGAGGGTGTTCTGTAGCTCCTTGAATGATACTTGACTCCAAGAGATGCATACAGGAGAACCACCCCTGTGTACTTACCCGAACTTGGTTCTACCAGGCACACCTGTTGGCTTTTTCTGGTTAAGCCAAGGCTGTAAATTACCTTGTAACTATTCCACACTATAAATAGGGCTCCCGCACAAGAAGGAATTCTCTAACCAAACAAATTCCCAGCGGACACATTTATGTATAGAGAGCAAAATCCCTGCCTGTTATTTGGGCTATTGATCGGCATTTATGAGAACAGACATATGTCTTTGAGATCCTCTGTTGGCCTGTATTAATGTGTACACCAATCTGCCTAATCTTTACATCATCTTTAATTTGCTGGCCAGTGGGGAGGATTTAAAGATTTTTTTTTTTCTTCAATGTGTGTTTTTTTTTATGTTCCCATGTAGTGAGGGACATGAGGAGGGGGGCTAACAGTATGTTTTCCTGCCCCCCCCCTCGCATGAGAGCAAGCGATCAATGTCACAGCGACTGCCCAGCTGGTCTGTGCAATTTATAGAATGTTTATTCCAGTGACACAATCCATAATGCATCCATATCGGGCCTAAATGTCTGCCCCAGCCACCCTCACCCTCCCGGCAGTCTGTGTGTTATTTTATAGCAAGATGAAGTTGGCTCATCTTAAATAACAATTTTTTTTTTTATTATTTCTCTTCTTTTCCCTTTTTCTCTCCCACAGTTGGCAACCAGCTAGGGGCTCTAGTACATCAAAGGTAAGCACCGGACTCTATTTTATTACTTATTGATCTCTATCTAATTGTTTATTGATCCACCATCTGTACTCTAGCATGAGATTGTAGCACGGGAGGGGAAATAGACAGATTTCATACACTCGAGCACTCGCCGAAATGGGGAACAGTCAATAATACCATGATTTATAGGAGCCAGTGTTTTAGCTCGGCGACACAGACCAGGAGGGCAAGGGTTCCATACGTGGTGATGTAATGGACCTTTGTCGTAATCTGTTGTAAAAGGCGAGACTGAATAAATGTTTAAATGTTGGCCTTTGTTCAGCAAATGCTAACGGTTTGGCCAGAACTGGTTTGATTTCTTTTATATTTGGGAGCTCTGCTCTTGACTTCTTTTCCTGTACCTGCTATAGTTATGAATGGAAGATTGTACTGAGGGAAAGGCAGGGGCTCCTTTTTTATGGAATACCTTCTCTAAATGCTAGTCGCCTGGCTGTTTCGCCTCAGTACTTTTGAGACCCTGACCTAGAGCAAGCATGCAGGTTAGAAAGTTGGTACCCTCAGAACTTCCAATTTCACTTTGTTACAGGTCAGCGATTCTGTAAAAAAAAAATCCAATGGCTCAACTTAACAGCCATGCAACCCGGTCTCCTCCTGAGCCTACTATTACTATGTAAGGTGAGGATTTTTTTCAACTACCCACAATGCTCATATCCAGTCAGGTAGAGTCTCGATCTAAATCTGTAGGAGATTTTACAATCTGATTATAACTTACATGGCCAACATTTGAGCAAGTATTCATTTTGAAGTGTCAGACTGAGAGTAAACCATGTGCCATCATTGGTTATGATATGAGAAATAGTGGCCCATTGTATCTGTGGTAGGAATGGTGCCCCATCACTGGTGTCAGTGGGGAGGAATGGTGCCCCATCATTGGTGTCAGTGGGGAGGAACGGTGCCCCTTCATTGGTGTCAGTGGGGGAGCGGTGCCCCTTCATTGGTGTCAGTGGGGAAGAATGGTGCTCCAAGTGCTGGACAGCGAAGTAAAGGACCACATCTGTCCCCTGGGTCACAGTTTGGAGACCACTGATCTAGTCTCTTTTAAGAGGCACAATAGACATACAATAGGGTCTGTTCTCCTCTCATAGACTCTAGCTATGGTCCTGTATCACTGCCATTCAAGATTATTTAGAGCCAGGATGCTCTCTGCCAGTGTTCTTAGTAATCCCCCCTGTGAATTCATTTTGTGTTTTTATATCTTCCAGGACTGTGATGACAGAAGAATTTAAAGTGCCTGATAAAATGGTGGGATTCAGTAAGTATTTGGTGTTCTAAGCTTCCCATAGGAATTGTTTTTGCGTACTCCTGCAGATGTCTGTCTGTTCTTGATGGTTTCATAAAGCCCTTTCAAAATAAGTTACATGACAATGTTTGACATGCTGTGTTCTTTGGTGGAGATGAAGCCTTTACAAAGCTTTGATGTCTGTGTTGACAGAATATAAACGCATAATCCTACAGATTGTTGTTTTTTTTTCTGTTTTTGTGTTGCAATTAACTTTAGCAATTTTTCCCCAGTAATTGGACGGGGTGGGGAACAAATTTCACGAATCCAAACGGAGGCTGGCTGTAAAATTCAGATTGCGCCAGGTAAATCCCTATTATGTTTTTGCGCCTATTCTTCCTGTCGGCATTTATATATGTTGCTGTTTGTCTGATGCTGTACAGTCTGTGTTCATTGAAGCACTGCAAAACTCTGATGACCCGTACACAATATTGTGCTGCATTGGCACTCATGCGTTTTAATGTACAGTATAGAAGCCAATTCATTTGTATAGGCTGCCTAACCTACCAAAAAGGTGCATGTTGCATTATGAAACAGTGCATTACAGAGCATGTCCATCAGCAAGGTACATTGGAGTTCCAATCAACATGTGTAATGTGGCTTAACGCAATGGAAGAGCATGAATTGGGCCCTTAAAGTGATAATAAAGGTAACTTTTTTGGGGCCTAAAATAAAAAAAATATCTTCTACTTGCCTGCTCTTTGCAAAGATATTGCACAGAGCAGTCCCTTACCACTTCCATAAACACACACACACACACACACACAGCCCCAGTAAGTCACACACCCTTGCTCAGTTTGACTGACAGCAGTAGGAGCCTATGGCTTCTGCTGCCCCTGTGAGACCTGGAAGAGAGGCGAGCGGTGCTGCAGCCTGGGCAGGGCTGGATAGGTAAGAGGAGTCTGCCAAGTGGTTAGTGATTGAGCAGAGGGGGACAGCTAGTGGAGCGTTTTTTTTTTTTTCTTCATAAAGAAGGACTTATTTTATGAAAATTGCTTAAGCATAGTGATTTTTGCCTGTAGCTGGGCAAATAAGAAAAGTTAACAGAGCCGGCTCTATCCTGTATGCTTGCATACCCGAGGGCCAACAGAGTATCTCAAGGAAAAACATTGTTGGGCCCTCTGGTGCTTAGTCTGGGTTATTGGTGGTTCTATCCCAAAAAGCTTGCTGTACAAAGAAGGCGCACAAAGTATGAACCGCTACTCTAGCTCCACTATTGTAATTGAAATGTTGCTTATGGCCACCACTTAACCGCTAGCTTTTACCGCCAAGAGTTTTGCAAGTAACGCTCCAATTTACCAGCAGAAATGCCTAAATTTATAAATGCACAAAATCTGTTATTTTCTTTAGCTGCTCTTGTTCACCACCCAGTTCTGCTATATTCCATAGCTAGCGGGATTAATCCATTGCCTGTTCTGCAACTTGCTGTATCACCTGTGTGCTCCTTGGACAATAATCTTCATACAATCTAGAGCCTTCCTTTGCTTTCCTCCACCCCTAAGCTGCATGAATAACCTAATTTCAGCTTCTAGTGCCTGAAATATGAATGCCAGTGATGTACTATACAGTAAAACCCCATCTGCTTACAGTATATAACCTTCAGCTGTAATTTTGTGATGTATAAAATTAGAATCAAGACTGTTTTAATGTTGTATTAAGCACCACTCCTCTAATACTCTTAACAGTTATAAAAAAAAAAATAACTTGACCCACCCTGCTTTAACATTTTAAAAAGGGTGGAGAAATTTCCCTATGGACAAACTTGCAGTACTTAAAGGAGAAGTAGAGCCAAAGCTACTGTGACCCTACTTTTCCTAGGGATCCAGTTTTCAGCCGACGGCGGGCTAAAGCCTGCTGTCTGCTGACATCACTGAGCAGGTTCAGGCTCTGGATAGATCCTGATTTTTAAAGTCGTGATCCAACTAGATTTCCTGTGCGCCATCTGACCCATCCTCGCTGCGCACCACTGAGAGCCTGAGCCCCGTTGCTCCAGTGAATGCTGCCCGAGAGCCCCGACTGACAGCCTGAAGACTGAGCGATCTGCAGTATTTGAATAGCTTGGTTCTCAGTCTTAGAGGCGTAGGGACAGGATGCAGCATTGGTCACGAAGCTGCATCCACCTCGGTGAGTTTGTCTTTTTTT
Source organism: Rana temporaria (assembly GCF_905171775.1). Lineage (NCBI taxonomy): Eukaryota > Metazoa > Chordata > Amphibia > Anura > Ranidae > Rana > Rana temporaria. The sequence goes on from NC_053497.1 coordinate 138,676,709, forward strand.
TTTTTTGTGCAAAGTAAACCCCCCTATTATTTTCAGCCATGGAAGCTGCCATCTTTGCCTCGGTTTAATCTACAACTGCCATGATGCTGAACATGTGATCAGTTATGACAACAGCCATTGGTATGTTTGACAGTTTGATTCAGAGCACAACCAATGGGAGTGTTGCATTTTCGGTCACGTGCCGGAAATGAAACGGTTTTATGGAGGGATTCCATTTCCCCAAAAGATATTATACTGTCCATGATCCTGCGGGAATTGTTTCCCCTTCTTGCCTCTGTGATACGTCAAGGAAGTGAGGAGAAAACTTGTCAGAGGGTGTAACCCCTACCCACTCTATCCAGATAATGACAAACGCAAAATCTCCTGTGCTGGAGAGTGGCCCCAGAGATATTTAGTAGGCTATATTTCCATCCTGCTTTTCATAGATAAGCCTTGCTTCTCTCATTTAGACTGGGGAAGTCTGAAACCACAAAAAATAGGGGGGCACACCGACCCAGTGAATTCTCCTAAAAACATGGCTTTTATTATTGTAAAAAGTATTCTACTCACAAGATAATTGTTTCGAAGCTCATCACAAAGAGTAGCACCATCCAGTCCATGATCTTTTATTGAGGACTGGATGGCGGCGTTCCTTTTTGATGAGCTTTGATACAATGGTCATCTTGTGTGAGTGATACTTTTTACAATAATAAAAGCTAAGTTTTTAGGATCATGCTCTAGGTCTGTGCACCGTCTGTTTTCTGGTTCCACTCTGTCCTGAAGAAGGAACATGTTCTTTTGGCTGGAGTCCCTCCCACTTTTATTAATGTTCTCAAGTAACTAGAAAAGAAGAAACATGCCAATGACTGTACAAATGGAACTGTGGCTTTCTTGGGGCTCATACTGAAATATAGGCAGAGCTATCTTTTCCGTGACATTTTGCATGCCGTTTTCTAGATATTGCAAGATATTTACAAGAAATTGAGTGTAAATTATTGCATTAAATTAAATGTTGTCCCGTGAATTCTTTGTTTTTCAGATAGCGGTGGAATGCCAGACAGGCCCTGTGTCCTCACGGGAACACCGGAAAGCATAGAGTAAGTGCCTCCTGTTACTCCAGAGTCTGGGTGCCTCGTCTGCACTAGTAACTGCTACAAGTAATCCTCTGCTTTTGTGTTTTGTTAGAGGTTTTAGACAAATTGCCATGTAGCAAAGCATAATCTCCCTCAAATCTTTATCCATCAGCCCCCAGTCCTTCTCTCCTTTTTTCATCCCCCAAAAGCTACAGTGTCTGTTCCACAATTGCTGTGCGTTTTTTCGCTTGGTGAGCGAATACAAAAGTCCTTAAAGTATCACAGCAGGTAGAGGTGATGTTGTACACCACCCCCTTCCCAAATCCTGCGCCGCATCGCAAGCACTTGGCTCAGAACTGGCATTAGACAGCTATCTTTCACGTTCCCAGTGTCTGGAAAAGATAGCTGGTTTTGCTGCATCCCACTAAGTCTCAGGACTTTTCAGGGCGTTTCATAAGCCCACTCATTCGTGCCAGGCTGCTGTGACCGCTGATCTGGAATAAGTGTTATTGGCAACTGCATATTACACAGCAAGTGCTAGAGTTGCTTTGTTTTGATATTTTTTTTATATACCCATTACTCTTTGCACTTTCTCTGTGCAGTGAAAGTGCTGTGTAGAGAGAGGGGTTTTCTCCTTTTCATAGGAAACCCCAGTTTAACCTTGTTGTGCCTGAATATATTAGAAAATTGATACTTGACGTTATTCTAGAATAAAAAGAATGGGCAGCATGGTGGCTAAGCAGTTAATGCTGGGTACAATTCTCATCAGTCATTCCCTGTGTGAAGTTCATATATGTGCCCAAAGTAAGGGTAGCCCTGGGAACAGGCAACAGATATAGTGGTAAGTTGGCTTTCACCTAGCTTGGCCTGAGATTGTGTGTGCATGATAATAGATCAGCCATCGTCAACCAGGGTTTATCCAGAGGATACTATAGGTTTCTTAACCTCTTGACCACTGGGCACTTAAACCCCCTTCCTCACCGGACCAATTTTCAGCTTTCGGTGCTCTCACAATTTGAATGACAATAACTCAGTCATACAACATTGTGCCCATCTGAAATTTTTGTCCTTTTTTTCCCACAAATAGAGCTTTCTTTTGGTGGTATTTGATCACCTCTGCGGTTTTTATTTTTTGCGCTATAAAAGAAAAAACACTGAAAATTCTGTAAAAATAAAAAATAAAATTCTCGTTTCTGTCATATTAGCAGGTATTGCAGAGTGTGGGGGGTATTGCAGAGTGTGGGGGGTATTGCAGAGTGTGGGGGGTATTGCAGAGTGTGGGGGGTATTTATTGCAGAGTATTGCACAGGGAGGGAGGGATGGATCTGTGACTGCATTTGTCACAGATCCATCCCACAGCAGCTGCTGCTGCTGCCGCTCTCCCCCCTCTCCTCTCACACTGTACCGATCGGTACAGAGAGGAGAGGGAGAAACCGGCGTCATTACATGACGCCGGTTTGTTTACAAGTGATCGCTCCGTCATTTGACGGAGCGATCACGTGGTAAACCGCCGCTATCAGCGGCGATTTACCGCGATCTGTGATGCGCCGGGTCTTCTAGACCCGGCGCTCACAGATGCTTCTGGGAGCGCGCCGCAGGGGGCGCGCAAGTGAAGCATTCTGGGAGGACGTCCCAGGGACGTCGTCCCGGAATAACTCCACCGCTCTGTAGACGTCTTTTGTCTATGGAGCGGTGGGGAAGTGGGTTAAGGCTCAACTCCAGGCAAAGTTTTTTTATTTTATTTTTTTTATTTTTTTCTCCCCCATGCTCTGGGGCTTTGCCTGCACTGCATGTGTTATCTGAACACCGTGCCTATACTTGGCTGATCCTCCGATTCTCCAGAAAACTATGCTCCCCATGTCCAGTGGTGGCCTGTTCCTGATGATCTCATGTTCAGAGCTTGATGAACGTGATGACATCAGGAACACTCCAGTGCACTGGACCTCGGGGGGGACAGACAAAGGAAGTAAGGAAAAGGAATGCTCTAAATATCATTTGAAGCTGTGGCTGATTTTATTACCCATGTGAAGGTGCCACCTTAGTTTTAGTCCAGCTCCACTTGACCAAGCCTGTGGCATGACACCAGTGATCTTTCAAAATAAGGGCATTTTCCCACTGACCCTATGATATAATTTAAGCAGAGATTACCAAGATCTGAAAATGTATTCCAAGATTCCCTTTGTTCAAAGTTTGAGAGGGGGGCTACCTTTGATTGAAAGCACCTCTAAACAGACTGTGGTATGTTGCGTGTGATATACATAGGAACAAAAATAAAATTGAAAGTACCGTAAAACTACTGTTTTAAAGCAAGTGATGTACTACAAAGTAGGGATCAGATGGAGCGCTGCCCTTTTATGGAAGGTTTAGTTTTATTTTGGATGAGTGGTTTGAAGTTCCCTTTGTTTTATGTAGCTGTATAGAGCTAGGGCTGTAGAAGAATGTAATGTCACTTGTATTGGTGTTCTGAGATGAGTGACAGTTGTGTCCCGAGGAAATTGTAGCTTTCAAAAGGAGACTGGTGAGATATTAAAGGTTTTAGTGATAAGTTGTATGTTTTTGACCCCTTTACACATACAGTAAACCTGTATTTCCTTCAAGTTAGTCTTTGGAGTTCCTTTGCAAATACAGTGCAAATCCCTATGCAAATAAATGCTGAAATTTTCTTGGGCAGAGCCCCCTCACCCCCAGTTGCAATGTCCTGGCTTTGCAGTAGGCTGTTTGGCCACCATGCTTTGTCTTGTAGGTGGCTTATGGGGGGTGTACATGTCTTTCCCTGTTCAGGCTCTTCATGGAGGCTCTGGTCTGTGTTTCAATTCGTCCCTGGGCATGCACCGCCCTAAATATTGGTAGCGCTCGCTTTACCGTCCAGCCACTGTAGCTGTCAGTTTCTCAATGCATTTACCATGCTGCTGACAGTGGGGCTGGACTGTATGGCCCAGATTCTCGTACATGGGCATAAAACTGTGCGGGCGTAACGTATCTGGTTTACGTTGCGCCACCGCAAGTTTTACAGGCAAGTGCTTTATTCACAAAGAACTTGCCTGCAAAGTTGCACCGGCGTAGCGTAAATCCCCCGGCGCAAGCCCACCCAATTTAAATGAGCCGGGTAGGGGGCGTGGAGCAATTAAATTAGGCGCGTTCCCGCGCCGAACGTAATGCGCATGCGCCGTCCCTAAAATTTCCCGACGTGCATTGCGCTAAATGACGTCGCAAGGACATCATTGGTTTCGACGTGAACGTAAATGGCGTAAAGCCCCATTCACGGACGACTAGCGCAAACGACGTAAATTTCGACGAGGGAACGACGGCCATACTTAACATTGGTTGCCCCTCATATAGCAGGGGCAACTTTACGCCACGCAAATCTAACGTACGTTCGGGAATTCGTGTATTTTGCTAATTTGCATACACAACGGGGAAAACGACGGAGGCGACACCTAGCGGCAAAAAAAAAAAAATTGCATTTCAGATCCGACAGCGTAAGAGCCTTACGCTTGTCGGATCTAATGGATATCTATGCGTAACTGATTCTAAGAATTAGTAGCATAGATATGACGGCCCAGATTAGGACTTACGACGGCGTACAATGTACGCCGTCGTAAGCCCTTTGAGAATCTGGGCCTATGTCTTTACCTTCTGGCCGTTCTAATGCATCAGGGCTTAATGGCCAGCATGCACAAGGCCTTAGGTGTCAATGAAAAATGTGCCTATATTAGATTTCTGGCTTGGGGAATTTTTTTTTTTTTTTTTGAACAGTGTATGGACCAGATCTGAAAGAAGGCTTCAAGGCTGTTTTTTTTTTTTTTCAATGTTTACTGTACTCGGCTAAATGCATTTATCTCTTATCCTTACAGGCATGCAAAGCGTCTCTTAGGTCAAATCGTGGACCGCTGTCGAAATGGGCCTGGTTTTCACAGTGAAATGGATGGCAACAGCACTGTCCAAGAGATCCTCATCCCAGCATCTAAAGTTGGCTTAGTTATTGGCAAGGGGGGAGAGACCATCAAACAGCTGCAGGTAAAAGGTCCTGCCCCATGTTTTGCCAAAAAACTCCAGCACAGCATGGGTTAATGTGACTTTATCCTTGGGTCCATTATCAGCACCCCCCCCCCCCCCCCCCCAATTGCCCTTTTCCCTATCCATACCATTTTGCTAATAGTTTAGCTCTGCAGCAGGTATAAGTGTGTGTAATTATACTCAGTGTGGAGCATTTCTTTGTGGGATGTTAATATTCAGAAGAGTGCAGACTGCTGCTAATTGGCACTTAATTCCCGGTACCTCAGTACCTTTTTAAAAGTGCTTTTGATTTTCTTAAATTTCTATTTTAGTTCCTCTTCTGTTTTAGGTAAAAAAAAATATATAATTGTCATTTATAATGCATAGTATAAATGCAGCTTCAAGCAGGCGAGTGACTGATATTAATCGCCAGTTCCAGTTATGCAATAAGCAATCTGCAAAATAAGCGTAAGAATTCACTCTTAACGCACATTAGACAGGTACTCAAAATGTCACTGATTTGATTAATGGCTACAATGTATTTCTTTCTTGAAGCTGATGGACAGGTAAGCCCTCGCACACTTGGGTTACTATGGTGAAAACATTAAATATAAGGTATTTTACATTTTACCCATTCCTTGTAAGAAAACAAATTCTCTACAGTGGAAATAGCACTTGGAATTGTAGAAAATTAATTGGCTTCAGGTTTTTAAATGAGGAATTTGTTGGTTTTGGTGCCAGCATGTTGGTGCTGCTTCCTTTTGGCACAGAAGCTGGACCTTTTGGAACTTTAGAATAGCTTTAAAAAAGGGCAGTAAGGCTGGATTCACATACAGTATGTGTGGCCAAAGGAGTCCGGTGCCATTCAGATTTTTACCTGAACTGGAAGGAAAAACTCATTGGTGCTTTTTTTTTTTTTTTAATAACTGCACCGCGCCTGTCCTCATTTGATTTGCATATATGTGAACAGAGCCCAATATGTATTTTTCAGGTGGTATGTACTCACTTTTTTATTTTTTTTTAGATCAGCCAATAGGCTGATCAGAAAAAAAACTGAACGGATTCCCTCATCCACGCATAGGCAGTAGAGGCTGGAATGCTCCCTGCTGGACTATTATATTAGGACAGTGAGGTCTCCTTCACTGTCAAAATACACTGATCAGCTCACTGTTCAACTCTGCAGCCCATTGGCTGCGTGTGCTGTAGGAACAAATATTTACTAGTAGTCCTGTTCAAGAACAGTCGCTCATTAGAGCAACTCCTCTCGAATGGGAAAGGCTATAGATGAATCGAAGATCAGCTAGTCCCTGTGAACTGGCTGATTTTTTGATTCATCTATGGGCAGCTCAAAGCATAAGTTCGCCTCTCAGATCATAACATGCATATAAAATGCTGCAGACCTGCTGACAACACCCCCCCCCCCCCCCCCCCAATGCCCAGTTGTTCATTCACAGTGATCTGTGAATGAGAGAACTACATGTACCGTCGGCCATTGTGGCTGACTGCTTGTAGTTATCAAACTGTGAGCACACTTGTAGTTCATGCACAGGCCCTGCAGCTTGTAAACACGAATTCGCTGTACGGGCTAAAAAGTAGGGCTGGAAGCAGAACCTGTATTCAGCAAACATGGCTGCCTATATGTACACATAAAATTGCATATTTCACCTAAAATCAAGTTTTTTTTAAATCTTGGCACATATTTACCTCAAGCTTATTTGTGCTGGCCTGATTCACAGATAAGAACGCAATCTTCATCTGTGTATCGGACCCACATGAAAGTACACTCTGGGATGCATGTGAAGAATCCTACAGGTCTATGCAGCTGGCTGCATGTCATTGATTTGAACACTACCTGCATGGGTCTGCACAGAACACAGCCTCTTTGCATGGGTGTACAGATCCGTACACTTATGTAAATTAAGCCTTAGGCCCCGTTTTTTACACCAGTGGATCGATTGGGTCTGCCTGTCAATTTTTCAGGCAGACCATCCATTGCCCTCTATGGAGCAACGGATGTAATCGGACATGTTTACACCCACCAACATCCAATCCTGTCTGCTAAAAACACAGATGAGGGATTTTTTTTCCCATCAATCTGGCAAGTCAGATGGCTGACCATTGGATGTTAAACGGACAAGGGGTTAGTTTTCATCTGAACACCCATAGAGGTAAGCGAAATATGTGTGTGACTGCTCTGCATTAGTGGAGCAGAGACAGACCCATTGTCCACCTGCTCAGTGGGAATCGGCGGACAGATCCTCCACCTGAGCAGGAGGATCCACTGGCTGAGGCGTTTTTCAGGCGGTTTAGCGCTAAAAAAAAGCGCTGCTGTACTGCCTGAAAAAATCGTGCCCTGCATTCCAAAGGCGAAAGCGTGAAAACACTGAAGCGGTGCGCTAGCAGGACAGCTCCAAAAGTCCTAGAGCGGTATAGGAGCGGGGTGTTTACCGCTCCTTCCCATTGAAATCAATGGGAAACTGCAGTAATACGCCTCTGCAGAGACGCATTGCCGGCGGTATTCATCCCTTTTCGGCTGCCAGCGGGGGTTAAAACTGCACCACTAGCGGCCGACTATCGCGGTAAATACGACGGTATAGCGGTGCAAAAAATCGCACCGCTATACCGCCACCGTGCCCCGTGTGAAAGGGGCCTTAAAGTTACATTTTTTTATTTTATTTTTTTGTGATGTTTTAGTGTATGTATAGTGTACACTTTAAAACTTTTTTTTTTTTTTTTTTTGATGGGGTAAAAAAAGCCGAGAACCCTTGTCAGATTTTCTTTTCTTTTTTTTTTTATGGAATGGGAAATGTCACAAAACAGGGATAAAGAAGAAATTGATGTTAGATGACAACTGTTTTGAAGGGCATTTGCCCTAATTTGTGGATTAAGAAACGTCAGCTGCAGCATACAGGGTACAGCAATAGGTAATCTGGCAATACACTCTCCTTTAGTCCCCCACTACTTTGGTAATCTGCTAGGATTAACATTATTTGTGGGCCTCTAGGGGCTCATGATTAGATTTCCCTCTCCATGTGACAACACTGGTACTTGGCCCAGCACTGACCCATGGGAGTGTCCTTGTGGGCTTCGATGGCTGAACAGAGTGGAGGGGGGAGCAAAGGAAAGGTGAGTATGTAGCTGGGGAGGAAGGCATTCACGGGGACCTGTTGCTTTGCCTTTCGTTGGCAAAACACGATTATTTTAAAGTAGATCTGTATTTACATTTTTAGGTAATGTCTTGCTATTATTCATACAAAGTAATTAGAAAAATTGAATGCTTACCTTTCCTGGTAACTACTTACATGTAAAACTCATGGCCTAGGCATTTGGTCACATGATCTCTGGTGAAGGGAAGAGTTGGAGGTCAGACTTGGCTGATCTTCGAGTTGAGCAGAGATCACGTGGTCAAATGTCTTGGCTTTTGATTGTTTTGTTTCAAACATTTTTGAAGACTGCCGATCAGGAAAGGAAAGTGCTTCAGCTTTTTATTAGTTTCTCTATGTACTGTTTAAACATAGCTTTGTGTCATTAGAGATTAGGTTCATTTTTAAGTGGTTGGCATGGAACCTTTTGTGGGGGTTATTTGAGTAAGCTGTATGGTGACTCTGTAGCTAACACCATTACTTAGGTGACATTTGTCTGTCTGATGGCTGTCTGTCTGTCACTTCTTAAACATCTCATTTCATGACACTTGCTCTCATGTTGCAGGAGAGGACTGGTGTTAAAATGATCATGATCCAAGACGGCCCATTACCAACAGGTGCAGACAAACCCCTTCGGATCACAGGAGACCCTTTCAAAGTGCAGGTGTGTGAGCTTTGTGAGCCTGACCAATAGCAGAGCTTTGATTACTGAAAGCTGAACTCTTAGACAAGCGACTTTATATATGTGTATGGTCTTGTCTGCAAAAAAGAATTTGTAATTCTGTTCAACCAGTCTCCTGATCCAGGCAGCCTTGCCAAACAGCATAGCCAAGTCAGTGGGTAAAGTAGTTATTCCTGCGCTACAGTGGAAACTAAGTGTGCAGAGGGTAAAGGTGCGGCAACTACCGTATGGGCCAACCACTACCCACAGTGAGACATGGAAAAAATCAAGAGGTGGTGTTGCGCTCCAATAGCATAGAATGGTGTAAGTTGTAAAATGTATAAATAACCAAAATAGTATAATTGATAATTGTGCAAACAGACTGACTAAAAGATAAAAATCGCTATACATGCTAAGATAAGGTGCATCCAAAAGTGATGGCTAAGTCAATGATGTCACTTTTTCCAATACCATTTTTTATTTTATTTTTTCTAAAACTTTAGTGGGAATTTAAGGGAACTGATTGGCCTTTAGTGCTGTTCCTCCCTCTTCTGTCTGATGCTGCTTTGGCGATGACAGGAAGCTAATATGTAGGCAAGATGGCTATTCCGTCCTAAACAAAATTATGTGATCACTCACTCAGTGTCTAAAACAGGGATCCTCAAACTACGGCCCTCCAGCTGTTGTAGAACTACACATCCCATGAGGCATTGCAACACACTGACATTCACAGACATGACTAGGCATGATGGGAATTGTAGTTCCTGAACAACTGGAGGGCCATAGTTTGAAGACCCATGCTTTAAATGTTAATGCTTTTGGTGCTCAGATTCTGTGTAGTTCAGCTTAAAGTAGTTTTAGCTGGAATTAAGCTTAAAATCCACAACCATTGCCAGAAAAACTACTGTTTTCTGGTCATAAAACAGCAAGTACTATTCTACAGTGTTACTGCAGTGTACTCCATACTACAGTGTTACTGTATTGCAGGGATTCCCAGACTATGGCCCTCCAGCTGTTACGAAACTACACGTCCCATGAGGCATTGTAAAACGTAATATTTTATTAGGGGGATGCAATCAGGCTGGCTTAAAAGGATGTTACTACTATATCAGGATGCCTTTTTAGCAGTAGCACAATTAAGATCCAGAATTCTGCACTCACAAAAAAGGCAATGCTTTGGATTGACACCTCCTACCCAACCTTTAAAGAAAAAATGTATAAGAAACAGCCCACATACCCACACCCCCCCCCCATCTGAGCATACATTTAGTGTCACCCCACCTGCCAGTAAATCTAATGCCTACTCCATATGTAAAAGCAGGCAGTGCCCCCATCTACCACGTGTGTGCTGCTGCATCTGGGGGTCACACCATCATGACAACGTTGTACACGGCATCTGCCCCCTTGGCGTTTTCCTTGGTTTCCACTCTCGGGCTTGCTCTAACTTTGTACAGTGCTGCAATCCCTCCCAATATGGGAATCCTCAGAGATGCAACAGTGATCAGATCTTAGATGCATCTAAAAAAACAGGAAAACTGTTCTTGTTACCCACAACAGGAAGATTTGTCCCTTTCCTTCCCCCATACTCCAGTGAGAAATTACAAGTGAGAACATACATCAGCAACACTTGCAGTGCTGCTTTTAGACTAGGGGTCTCAAACTGGCGGCCCTCCAGCTGATGTGAAACTACAAGTCCCATGAAGCATTGGAAGGCTGACAGTTACAAGCATGACTCGCAGAGGCATGATGGGACTTGTAGTCTCGCAAAACGGCTTGTGGACTGTCACTTTAAGACCCTTGCACTAGACTAGACTAGTGTCGTGTTTTTTTTTTTTTTTAAACCTGACTATGTAACTATGAATGCTTCATATGTTTCAAGTAATGCAGCAGTGCATGTTTTTTGCATGTAACATCAAGGGAATGTTTCATAGATGGTCCATATACATAATCATTTCATAAATGGCCCTGCACATAGACCTTCACTGTCCCTCTGCTTTTAAATCATCAGCTTTTTTGCTTGTGGTGGGTTTTTGTTTAAAGGCCATGCTCTGTTTTAATTGACGGTTTAAATAAGACCATCCAAAAGTGACGTTTTGGTTATAGGTGGAGCTAGCCAAGTCAGTCCCTGGTTATTTTTATTTTTTTGTCTTGGGTGCTTAAATAGTGATATCTCCTTGCTCTTAATTATGGTTTTTGTTTCTCTTGAACTTTTGAGCATTTCCACTCATCGCTGGTCGTTCCACCTCCTTTGTATTTTTTACTTTTATTATAATCTAAAGACACAAAGGGGAGTGGGAAACCCATAAGGACACATATGCAAAGATGCATACCAGAATGCCAGTGCATTACAGCTCGTGCTTTTTCATGTGTGTTGGGATGCCATTCAAAATAAATGGTATTGCATTGCAAACATTCATGGCGCACTACCATAACAGTGTGAAAGAGCCCTAATAAGGACATGTGCCAATGGGCTTTTGTCCACACAGCTCAGGAGGAGTTCAGTTACTCTTGTTAATGAATTCTGAATAATCCCAGAAGGGTCTCAAACTGATGGCAAATAAATGCCCTAATGGCCATAGCGCATGTACAAAGCCGGAAACTCCGCAGAGATCTCACTAATGGCATCCCTGAGAGATAAAGAAAACCATCAGGTGACTTGGCCCTGCATCTTCTACCAAAAAACAAAATAGAAGGTTTAGAGTGACTGACTCTTTACCTTTCATGGCTTTGTGTACATAAAATGACTAGCTCCCCAGTGAACCTCTTTAATTTTTAAATGTAAGTTACTGACTTTATTTTTTTTTAGCAAGCAAGAGAGTTGGTACTAGAGATCATCAGAGAAAAGGACCAGGCTGATTTCAGAGGTTTACGCAACGATTTCAGCAGCAGAATGGGAGGTGGCAGCGTAGAGGTAAGTACAAGTGCACATACACTACTTTTATCTCTTATGCTACTATTTGACCTTTTTCTTGTCACTTTGCAAATTCTGATATTGTACCTAACCCGGTATGTTTAATGTGACTACAGAACCTAATTAATACACCTTCCATCATCTACCAAACGCTGAAATAGACCTTTTGGTTCCACCTTTTTTTGTCAAGGCACATGCCACTCGATCAGCAAGTGCTTCTTGGGCTTTTCGTCATCCAGTGTCTTTTCCCAAAGTTTTAAGGCTGCCATCTTATCTGTTCGCATAAGGTCCCTTTAAATGGCTCTTTGAGCTGCACGCAGCCCCAGTTTTGCACGGTTATTTTCAGGACTTCTTAGCGCTTTGCTTTGGTGTTTTACTTCTTTTGGGCATTAAATTATCTCAGATTTCCTTCTGACCCTATGTCCCTAAATGAACAATTAAGAAAACAGGAATTTTGACTTGCCAAAAAAAAACCTTTCTTAAAGTTCATTAAAGCTGGCCTTCGATGAATCATAATTCAGCTGGTCATGTGGGCACTGGACTAATTTCAATTCCTCTGTGGCCATTCCTGATTTTGAGAAAATCTAATCAGCATCGCATACTAGCACATTATGTGAAACTTTCCTCAAAACGAAACCTTCCATGTCATCACTGGAGGCAGCCTCCTTCTTCATCTGTCTTTCTTCCGGGTTCGTGGACTCCGGCTCTGTGACTGGCCAGAGCCGTGATGACCTCATATGCGTGCGGGAGCCTCTGGTCATTCCTTGGAGAGCACATGTGCCAATGATTTCACTGGCTGCTTATACAGTAAATATCTCCTAAATGGTGCATGTTTAGGCAATATTTGTACTACCTATAGGTAAGCCTTAAAGATTCAAGTTTACTTCCTCTTTAAGCGTTTTTGGAGTAGCGTGCAGAGTTGGAGGTTATACTGTGCTAGGTGCTTTTTATGTTTGCCAGTGTCCAGTTCTTCCGTAGGCAGCAGTTAAACCCAGTTGTCTCAATCCTGTGTCCCTTAAAGCTGAGCTCCACCCTAAAGTGGAACTTCCGCTCATCGGACCCCCCCCCTCTCCGGTGTTGCATTTGGCACCTTTCAGGGGGGAGGTGCAGATACCTGTCTAAGATAGGTATTTGCACCCACTTCTAAGAGTCCACTCTGTGGGGACCTGCGGGTAGTGCTTCACTTCCTGCGGCGCTGCACTGATTTCAAAAAGTAGTTCCTGTACTACTTTGTGATTTCGGGCCCCGATTTACATTGACCTGCACAGATGTCTCTGAAATCACGGTCTGCCAGCGGGAGTGAAATCGTGCGAGTTCAGCTGAACTTGCACGGCTTCACTCCCGCAGCCCAGTGTGAACCTGGGCTAAGCCTTGTACACACCACTAGAAAAGACGGCTCCGGTCAGAACTGCTATACCAACAATCGGATGTTGGTACAACGATTTCCCTCGTTGTTCTATTGTGTTCTGACAGGAGGACGGCCTGCCAGAACACTCCGGTCAGCACTCAGCCATTGGCTGACCAGGAGCCAGTCGGTAGACCTTTTTTGGTCATGAACCTTCTGTCAGACTGGATGCCATACACCCGGGATGAATGTCGGCCGGATTCTATTGAACTGGCCGTTGCCAGCCGACATTCAGCCCGTAAGATTTAGGGCTCATTCACATGTGTTGATGATGAAGAATGAAGCAATGCTCATTAAAGCACCCTTTTAAGATGTATTTATTTTTCACGTCAAAAACACAAGATTGCTTGATAAATCCCCATCCCCACGGCTTGCCTGCCCTGTGCAGTGTCTTTGCACAGAGCAGCCCTGACCCTCATCTTCTCGGGATCTCCAAACCACCTCTCCCCTCCTGCTGCTTTTTTATGTGGCTGTAAAGTTAGTGATGACCATTACTGAAAGTAATTTTTTTTTTTTTTTTAGGTTTTGTTTACATACAACAAAACAAACATGAAATATTGATGTGTTTTTTTTTTGTTTTTTTTTTTTTACATATGCAGCAAAATATCTAATTTCTCAGTACCCTCTGTGCAGTCATGTGAGAGGTCAGCTGAACCCTCCCACTGCAGTCTTTAGATTGGGGAAGGAAATCGTCAGGATGTCACGTGACAGAACAGCGATGCTAAGAAATAAAATATTTAGCTGCATTAAAAAAAACACTATTGCTTGCTATAATTGCCAGTAATTGTCATCACTAACTGTACAACCATTTAAGGTGCGGTTACAGAGCATTACTATTGATATTGGTGGCGGTACCTCATGAAAGTGGTTCCTGTGTGTAACAGCACTGTGTGGTGCCCATTGTAATATTTATGGCAGCCAATGAGGGGTGGTTATGAGGCTTTAAAATCCTCCTTTTCTTGGAATTCATTAAGAGCTTGTTAACACGTAATGTATGTTGATACAGCATGTATTTGTCATGTTTAAACATCTTTGTGCAATATCGAGATGAATTCTCAGGGTTTTTAACTTTTGCAGCTTTTGTTAAAATAATAAAACATTTATGTAAAATCAAACATACAGCCCTAGACAAAAAATATTGTCTTTTTGAAAGGCTGTATTCCATTGTTCTCTTGTCACACGTTCATATGTGCCCCTGGTGGAGACTTCAATTGGCCGTACCAATACATAGGCCTGATAGACCGTTTAGATCAGGAAATCAGTCCAGAGCAATGATGTGCAGCTACTGCTGGAAAGTGTCCATGTACACAGAAACTGACTGAAGGAGATCAGCAGCACTGAGATACAGAGATTAAAAAAAAAAAGTCGAAAGAATATTTTGTGGAAAAGAAACCTGGTGATTAGTTTAGCATACACATTGCTTTAGAAAACCGAATGTCCTCCAGTAAGGTTTTACGTCCAATATAAAATTGTGGCAGTAATGCATTGTTTGAGGTTTGACCAATACTTTGAAATTGTACTGCTCTGACGGCTGGTTGCTGCTTTGTCTCACTCCTACCTGTTTTGTTTTACAATGCCCAGGTGTCTGTACCTAGGTTTGCTGTGGGAATCGTAATAGGAAGAAATGGGGAAATGATTAAGAAAATTCAGAATGATGCCGGCGTAAGAATTCAGTTTAAACCAGGTTTGTGCAGTATTATCTAATACTTGTATGTGGTACATGGCTCTGTGTGGAACCGATCAGGGGTCAGAGGGCATCTCATGTCTTCATTGCTGGAATATTGCTGCATTTGTTTAATCTAACACCAAAAGACAGTCCTTCACAGTGCAATATACAGCGCTTTACAATTGAGATTAACATAAACTTGTCACAAACCTGAAATATCAAAACTCCATTCATAAAATTCACAAACAGATTACTTCTATTGAATAACACTTGATTTTTATAAGTAGACCCAAATGTGTTTGTATGCTTGTCTCAATTTCCCTGTAAAACTAGCAAAGGCCCTGCCTCTCTATTTATCCTTCAATCGTTGGCCTCAATAAGAAAAGGGTGGCTTGCAAGGGGGTGAGGCGCTGGGTCCAAGCCAAAAATGGAAGAAAACCTTAACTATAAACTCCTTCCCTACCTATTTTGCCTAACCTGTGTAAAAAAAAGATCTGTGTTCCTATTTTCGGCACCAGGTCAGTCAAGTGATCCTACAGCTGTGTGTCAGGTGTAGTGATCAGATATATGTATAGTGTGCCCAGTACTCCGGTCAGATAATTAATATCTTAGATGTTAGTATGATGACCATAAATTACGTTGTTCCGCAGCAACTCACACCAGGTTCTCCAGAGAACACAAAATTTAATTAACTTCCAATAACATACAAAGTTCAAAGTCCACAGACAATACAAAGGTCCAACAGAGTATAATTCAGAATCCCATCTTTTCCTAGACCTGTGCTATATTCATCGTAGAGAGACAAGACAAGACTACTTGAATGCCAGCTTGACTGCTTCAAATATTGGACTCACACTGGAAGTGGGGGGGGGGGGGGGGGGGGGGGGGGTCAACCAAATGTTCCCATTGAATGAATATCCCACAAGTCTAATTACCATCAATAAACACTTCCTTATGTAAGGAAGTACCAGGCCACACACCTAGGTCGTCTTAGATAAGAATAACACATCAGAGTCCTCTGTATCTTTTGATACGTGTCGTTTGACCACTAACCCCTTTGATGTGTAAACCTATATATACTGTGCCTTTCATATACCACAATATTTTACAATACCCACATATCTATATTAATATTACTACATCAGGGAGCATTTAACAATGGCTTTGAATTCTGCGAGCTGTGATGTCACCCATAGGCTATGACCCAGCCGTTGTTGCTCACTGGCACAGGAGCCAGACTTGAGGGATCATTTGACTGGAAAGGATTAGAAATACTTAAGCACACACATCTTTTGATACAGGATACATAAGGAGGGGCTAGAACATTTTGTAAAATTCTAATTGGGACTTTATTTTCTTTAAAAAAAAAAAGTAAAATTTTCACAAACGTAACTGCCCATATATCCAGATCAAATACTTTTTTTTCATAAAAAAATATTTTTTTTCATGATTAGTTGCCTAGGTTTGAGAGAGAGAGAGAGAGACCCTGTCAGCAATAGCTTTAGTGATGTGTTTTTTTTTTATTGCTCATTAATGCTGCTTTTCACATTAGAAGATGAAAAGGGAGTTGTTGTAGTGGGTGGGCCAGCCATTGATTTTGTGGCAAAAACTGAATTTTCCATCGGATCGACCCACCTCTATACATTTTATGCATCTGTCTGGCTACAGTTCCACTTCAACCATCCCAGTTCTGTTTTCACCAACTGCTACATCACATAACTGTTTGCCACTGGGTGCTGTGCGTTTTTTTCCCCCTTGTTTTCTTTTTGATTTGTGTGGTTGTTTGTTTTTTTTTTTTTTTTTTTTTTTTTGTTATTTGCGCATAGATATATTTTTCTAGAAGCCTGTCATTTTGTGTAATCTGCAGCTTTCAAGCAGAGTCGCTGCTGTTATGCTTTAGTTGATGTGGCATGTGCTGGCCTGTTTTCATATATACGAAGCAGCGCTACATAACAGCTGGGTTTACTGCACATGGTGCTAAACGGTTTGCTTTGCTTGTGTTTGCCTCCTGCAGATGATGGAATCAGCCCTGAAAGAGTGGCGCAAGTAATGGGCCTCCCTGACCGGTGTCAGCACGCTGCGCATATCATCAATGAGCTCATTGTGACTGCACAGGTGAGAGACTAAAACTCTATGGACTTGTACTGACATTTTATACCTGCACCTGATCCACACACTCCTCTGTGCAAAAGGCAATATCAGAAAAACCCCATGTGAATAGTTTAATAGTTTTGTATATATTTGTTTTCCTGTGAAAGTAGAAAATGATTGCAAGAATGCTGTCCCTAGCACTTTGAAGAAATAACACGAGCGGATTGGACACTGGCAAAATTAATGCCAGCCCGGATAAGCTCATCCTAATACCAGCATGTTTCAATTGTTGGTGTCAACGATGCTGTTAAGACTAACCAAAAGGACCATGTTGTCCCTGGCTTGATGGCACAGGATACTGGCTCTGATGCTGGAGGATCCTCATGATGGATTCCAGCCTCAGAAGGAGCCCTGGGCACTTGGTCAGGGCAGTAGGCATTGTAGTTGAAGTCTTGTCTCCCAGTCAACATCTTGGAACTTTAGGCGCTTTGGCTGTCTTTGCATTCTTTGCTTCTCATTCTAGGTACCTCAGGCAGACCATCATCCAGCATATAGTCAGGTTTTGGCTTCCACAGTTTTTGAGGCACACTTTCCTTGTTCTGAGAATACTTAAGCCAGCCATAGATGAATCGAATCTTGGCATGGTCCAGCTGAGATTCGATCCAGCCTGTCATATTTGTTTGCATGCTGCTGGCAGCTATAGCTGCTAGCAGTGATCATTGTGTTCTGGCAGCAGGGAAGGCTCCCTGCCGGCAGAACACAATAGTGCTGCAGAAGTGATTCCCTCATTAAAATTGACTGTTTTGTTGGGGGAATTGAATAATTTTCTTTCCTTCCACCCGTGAACTTGGGGCTTCCCCAACAAGCTACAGCATGTGTGCCAGCCCTATAAAGTGAACCTGTGAGATTAGCACTAGAGCGAGAGCATGTTATCCTTCTCTCTTTTTTTTGTTTTTTTAACACAAACCTGCTGTAAATGTAACCAAAGGATAATCTCTTACCCCTCACTTTGGAGGGATATCTTCTCACTTTGGCCATGGAACAGACAAGAAGTAAAGAGAAATCTCCCCTATGGGACACAGATGGCAAAAACAAAAAAAACCTTTAGAACCACCTCTTACTCTATCCAAAATTTCCTCCGACTCCACAGCCCTGTTGGTAACTTGGTGCAATTACTCAGTCTCCTTTTTAAAAAAAATGCTGCACAGGAAGCACACAGTTTTTTATTGTTGGCCAACTTAAAAATGCATTTCAAGCAGGAGCAGTACATCACAACTAGGAAAGCACAATACGTGTCATGAGAAAATGTGGCTGCACATAGTATTCACAGAAAACATTTGAAAATACAGGGAGTGCAGAATTATTAGGCAAGTTGTATTTTTGAGGATTAATTTTATTATTGAACAACAACCATGTTCTCAATGAACCCAAAAAACTCATTAATATCAAAGCTGAATATTTTTGGAAGTAGTTTTTAGTTTGTTTTTAGTTTTAGCTATTTTAGGGGGATATCTGTGTGTGCAGGTGACTATTACTGTGCATAATTATTAGGCAACTTAACAAAAAAAATATATATACCCATTTCAATTATTTATTTTTACCAGTGAAACCAATATAACATCTCAACATTCACAAATATACATTTCTGACATTCAAAAACAAAACAAAAACAAATCAGTGACCAATATAGCCACCTTTCTTTGCAAGGACACTCAAAAGCCTGCCATGCATGGATTCTGTCAGTGTTTTGATCGGTTCACCATCAACATTGCGTGCAGCAGCAACTGCAGCCTCCCAGACACTGTTCAGAGAGATGTACCGTTTTCCCTCCTTGTAAATCTCACATTTGATGATGGACCACAGGTTCTCAATGGGGTTCAGATCAGGTGAACAAGGAGGCCATGTCATTAGTTTTTCTTCTTTTATACCCTTTCTTGCCAGCCACGCTATGGAGTACTTGGACGCGTGTGATGGGGCATTGTCCTGCATGAAAATCATGTTTTTCTTGAAGGATTCAAACTTCTTCCTGTACCACTGTTTGAAGAAGGTGTCTTCCAGAAACTGGCAGTAGGACTGGGAGTTGAGCTTGACTCCATCCTCAACCCGAAAAGGCCCCACAAGCTCATCTTTGATGATACCAGCCCAAACCAGTACTCCACCTCCACCTTGCTGGCGTCTGAGTCGGACTGGAGCTCTCTGCCCTTTACCAATCCAGCCACGGTCCCATCCATCTGGCCCATCAAGACTCTCTCTCATTTCATCAGTCCATAAAACCTTAGAAAAATCAGTCTTGAGATATTTCTTGGCCCAGTCTTGACGTTGCAGCTTGTGTGTCTTGTTCAGTGGTGGTCGTCTTTCAGCCTTTCTTACCTTGGCCATGTCTCTGAGTATTGCACACCTTGTGCTTTTGGGCACTCCAGTGATGTTGCAGCTCTGAAATATGGCCAAACTGGTGGCAAGTGGCATCTTGGCAGCTGCATGCTTGACTTTTCTCAGTTCATGGGCAGTTATTTTGCACCTTGGCTTTTCCACACGCTTCTTGCGACCCTGTTGACTATTTTGAATGAAACGCTTGATTGTTCGATGATCACGCTTCAGAAGCTTTGCAATTTTAAGAGTGCTGCATCCCTCTGCAAGATATCTCACTATTTTTGACTTTTCTGAGCCTGTCAAGTCCTTCTTTTGACCCATTTTGCCAAAGAAAAGGAAGTTGACTAATAATTATGCACACCTGATATAGGGTGTTGATGTCATTAGACCACACCCCTTCTCATTACAGAGATGCACATCACCTAATATGCTTAATTGGTAGTAGGCTTTCGAGCCTATACAGCTTGGAGTAAGACAACATGCATAAAGAGGATGATGTGGTCAAAATACTCATTTGCCTAATAATTCTGCACTCCCTGTATTAGGATATATTGGTAGGATTTAAACAGTTTATTTTTCATGTGTTTTTTTTTTTTTTAAACATTGAAAATATTTTTTATATCCGCTTTTAACACGTGCTTGAAAAAAAGCTTTATACGTTGTTTGTTTTGCAGTCTAAATTTATGTGCTGTCTCCTGCAGGAAAGGGATGGTTTTGGCGGCCTGGCAATCGCTAGGGGTCGGGGGCGCAGTCGTGAGTGGAATATTGGTACGTCAGGAGGAATGCAAGAGATCACCTACACTGTGCCTGCAGACAAATGTGGACTTGTCATCGGTAAAGGTAAGCCTTACCACAAACCTCCACACTAAAATCCCACTGGCGATCAGGCAGCTGTTCAACTTTCTTCAGTCTGGACAAGCTTGATGTATTCCCAGCAAGGAGCTGCAGATCTAAATCATTCATTTGATGTCCATTGATGCAGTACACACTTTTTAAATTGTATGTCAGGAATAAAAAGAATATACTGTGTGTCTTCCTGCATCGCGGGAGTGCCGATGCTCGTGTCTGGCGGTCACAAGCGCTCTCCGGCACAAGAGGCAGAACAGGGACTTGTTTGTAAACACACACACTGTTTTTTGAGCTGAGGAAAGACAGATCGTGAGTTCCTAAAAGCTAGGAACCATGATCTGTAATTTTATCTAGGTCAGTCCCATCCCCCTTCAGTTAGAACACACGTTGGGGAACACAACCCCTTGATCGCCCCCTAGTGTTAATCCCTTCCCCGCCAGTGACCTATTTACAGTAATCGGTTCATTTTATAGCACTGATCGCTGTATAAATGCCAATGGTCCAAAAATTGTGTCAAGTATCTGTGTCCGCCATAATGTAGCAGATCACTGCCATTACTAGTAAAAAATATGCTATAAATCTATCCCCTATTTTGTAAATGCTATAACTATTAGCGCAAACCAATCAATATACGCTTTTTGCACCAAAAAAAAAAATATACCAAAAATATGTAGTATACAAATCGGCCTAAACTGAGAAAAATTAACTTAAAAAAAAAAGGTGGGGGTGTATTTATTATAGCAAAAGGTACAAAATATTATTTATTTTTTTTATTTTTTTATAGCGCAAACAATTTTAGTTGCAGAGTTGATCAAATTCCACCAAAAGAAAGCTCCATTTGTGGGAGGGGAAAAATACGTTAATTTTGTTTGGGTACGGCGTCGCACGACCACACAATTGTCAGTTAAAACGACGCAGTGCTTAATCGCAAAATATGGCCAGTCATTGGGCAGCCTAATCTTCGGAGGGTGAAGTGGTTAAAGTTTATTTTTCCCCCCAAAAAAATGCCTTTGCAAATCGGCTGCACAAATACTGTGTGACAGAAATTTGCCAACGATTGCCATTTTATTCCTCACGGTCTCTGCTAAAAATTTATAATTGGGGGTTAGAGGTAATTTTCGAGTAAAAACACTGATTTTAAACTTGGTCAACAAAGTGCCTGAAATAGCCTTGTCTTAAAGTAGTTATGTTTATAGTTTAATAAAAAAAATGATTCAGAAAATGCATGGAATATAAATATGCACAGTAGGTACAGCTTAAAAAAAAGCAACAAATCCCCATAAACGGACTAAGGGGAGGCATGCATCAGGTCAGAATAATCCACATGCAAAGAAAAATAAATACTGGTACATTTTAAGAAAGGCTATTGTAACGTATAAGAATGAAAAAAAAATTAATCAGAATGCCAAAGACATAGTATAATATGACATATAAACTCCCCCTTTTTAGACCTAAAGGGAGCAAATAGAAGAAAATTCTGAGTTGTTGTTTTTTTTTTATTTCACGAAGCATCTTGGCTTTGATTCCTTCCTGTTTGTTTTTCATTGGCTTACAAATGAATGCACTAAAATGTTTTTGTTTTTAAAACCATGATTTTATTTTACACATTTTAATTCACTGTGACGGCTTCTGTCTGCTCGCTTCAACAGTCACCGTTTCATGAGCAACAGCTGAAGTCTGCATTTGTTTGTAAGGGGGTGAAAAAGCTCATGTGTTTAACCATGATTGTCTGTCATGGTGATCACATAGCCAGGGGTATTATGCTGATTGGTGCCCAATCCTCAGTATGAGATTAGTGACTGTTGGTCTCCAAACACAGGGGCACACTTATTATTATTAATGTACTAATATAGAGACGTCCATTTACGCAGCGCTTTACATATACATTGTACATTCACACTTCTAGTTTAACACAGGATTGTAGACGAAGGGCCAGATTCTCGTAGGAGCGCGTATCTTTGCGGCGTAACGTATCCGATTTACGTAGCGCCGCCGCAACTTAGACGGACAAGTGCTGTATTCTCAAAGCACTTGCTCCGTAAGTTGCGGTGGCGTAGCGTAAATCGGCCGGCGTAAGCCCGCCTAATTCAAATGTGGGACGGGGGGGGCGTGTTTTATGTTAATCTTCTGTGACCCGACGTGATTGACGTTTTTCATGAACAGCACATGCGCCGTCCGTGGAAATCTCCCAGTGTGCATTGCTTCTAATACACCGCAAGGACGTATTGGTTTTGACGTGGACGTAAATTACATCCAGCCCCATTCACGGACGAGTTAAGCAAACGACGCAAAATGTTCAAATTTCGTCGCGGGAACGGCGGCCATACTTAACATTGGTACGCCGCACTTATGCCACCATATAGCAGGGGTAACTATACGCCGGGAAAAGCCTAACGTAAACAACGTAAATGTACTGCGTCAGCCGGGCGTACGTTCGGAAATTTGCGTATCTTGCTGGTTTACATATTTCGATGCGTAAATCAGCGTACACGCCCCTAGCGGTCAGCTTAAAAATGCAGTTACGATCCGACGACGTAAGACTTGCGCCTGTCGGATCTAACAGATATCTATGCGTAACTGATTCTAAGAATCAGGCGCATAGATACGACCGGCCGGACGCAGAGATACAACGGCGTATCTGGAGATACGCCGTCGTATCTCCTCTAAGAATCTGGCCCTTTAGCTCCTTCTGCGTGTAGAACAGTGCATGAAACAGTGCTTAGAAATCCAGGAATTTTCGTGTGTGTGTGTGTGTGTGTGTGTGTTTTGGTTGTCAAAATTGAAGGTACACACTTGAATCTGGTTCTTTCTTACTCCCAGGAACAGTCAGATGTACAAAGGACTTTTCCTGGGAGTAAGAAAGAACCAGATTCAAGTGTGTACCTTCAATACCTAGTCACTGACCTAGAGTAGGCATGCAGTATAGGAGGCAGGTTGTGATGTGAGGGGTGCAGAGGAAGAGGGGTGCATGGCCTAAAGAGTCTCAGAAAATGACATGGTTCCAAACAAGTGGCACTATTGCCATTATTATTATTTTTTTTGTTTGTTTCTGCATGTCTATATTTTTACTGATTTACAGTTTGTTTGCATTGCTTTTTCTGTTCTCTCTGTTTACTGTCCCATTCTGATGATTTGGTTTCTTGTGGCATTCTGCTAGTCTTTAATGTACAACATCAGGGCTTTGTTACCTTCCAGCATCCATAAATCTCGCTTGCAGCCTCTGCTTGGTGAAGCATGGCTGTGTAATTAGATTATAATCACAGAACGATTAGCAGCTTGGGCACTTAAGTATATTTAGAACAATTTGTTTACCCAGCCTGCCCTTTGTACCTGCTGTAACACACCAGTCTCTGCTGGGTTGCTGCTCCTGGTTCCCTTTTAGTGCACTGTTAATGTGCGGGCGTTATGAAGAACGGCCAGTACCGTAGGCTTAAAGGGGTTGTAAATGTAATTTTTTTTTTTTTGTTTCCCCCTAAATAGCTTCCTTTACCTCAGTGCAGTCCTCCTTCACTTACCTCATCCTTCCATTTTGCTGTTAAATGTCCTCATTTCTTCTGAGAAATCCTTACTTCCTGTTCTTCTTTCTGTAACTCCACACAGTAATGCAAGGCTTTTTTCCTGGTGTGGAGAACGCCTCTTGAGGGGGCGAGCAGGAGGGTCAGGGCACTCTCTACTTTGCAGATAAAGGAGCTGTGTGTTAGAGGGCGTCCTGACACTCCTGCTCACCCCCTCCCCCTCAAGAGGCTTTCTCCACACGAGGGAGAGCCTCGCATTACGGTGTGTAGTTACAGACAGAAGAACAGGAAGTGAGGAATAAGAAGAAATAAGGACATTTAAAAGCAAAATGGAAGGATGAGGTAAGTGAAGGAGGACTGCACTAAGGTAAAGGAAGCTATTTAAAGGGGAAAAAAATTACCTTTACAGTCCCTTTTAAGTAAGTAAAATCTTCAATATATGCCTTCCTTGGAGGCCATCACTGACATCATGTTTGACTTTTTAAAGCAAACCTGTGCTTTGACCATGCCGGAAAAGGCAATAGGTTCACCTCATTGTTGGTTCCCAAAGCTGCTTATACTGTGGCTGCTGGGAGTGAGGAGAAGAGACCCCTGTAATCGCATGCTTTTAGGGCTTTCCTGAGAAAAGGGACCCATGTATGGGTGAAGAAAGGCCAAGTATAAGCAGTTGTGCTTTTCCCATGCTAGCTCCCACCGGTTCACATTAAGAGCCGGTTCACACACAGGCGGCACGACTTTGGGGGTGACACGGCCAGACGATTTCAAGACGACTTGAGAGGCAAAATTACTTCTGTATTGAAGTCAATGCAAGTCGCCCCAAAGTTGTACAAGAACCTTTTTCTAAGGCGGAGTGACTTGCGTCGCTCCTATTAGAACGGTTCCTTTGAATAGAGCGGACCGCCCGTGTGTGAACCGGCTCCAACGAGATTTTCATGTGATATTTACTTTTTTACATGTTTGCTTATCATTACATTGTATTCACTAAATGAGGGTAAAAGTAGAACCTCCGTTTATGAACTCATGTTGTGCGTTTATGAACTCATGTTGTGGCAAGAGTCGGCCAATCCATAAACTTGCAGTATGAGAGGAAAGCTTAGTGTGTGTGAAATGTGATCATTTAACCACTTCCCATACAGGCCATTTCTGGCGCTTCGTTCCTATGTTTAATCACCATTTTTTTTTTTTTTTATTTCCTAGAAAATTACTTGCAAACCCCAAACATGTTGTTTTTTTTTTTTTTTGTCGTCACACGGAATATGCGCAGGAATTTTTTAAACTAAAATTGGCCCGATTTTTATATTTTTTTGAGAGCATTCACAGCTAACGTTTGTCCGATGACAAAACTAAAACAATTGTCCGATGGCGCATACACACGGTCGGATTGTCCGATCAAACAAGTCCATCGGACCGTTGTCAGTCTGATGGTGTGCATGGGCCTTGAGATGGCACACAGGTGGACATCATTTCACTTATGTGACTACTGAAGGTAATTGGTTACAGGGCTTCATAACAAAGGGGGTGAATACATACGCACATGTCACTTATCAGTTTTTTATTTCTGAAAAATGTATGTATATGTTGTTTTTAATTTTACTTCACCAACTTAGACTATTGTGTTCTGATCCATCACATATAATTCTGATAAAATAAAAAAAAATTGAACTGAAGGCTGTAATGTAACACAATAGGTAAAAAGCCAAGGGGGTGAATACTTTTGCAAGGCACTGTATGTTCCCTTTAATTGCAATAATGATTTCATACTGTATATCAGATTGGCTGTAAAGCCTGTGCTGACATCTTTGTTTGGGAGACACTAGGATAAGAAAAGACACTTGGTTAAGAAAGGGGTAACTTCTAACTACGGACTTATTCCAGGCTGCCAGGACATGCCCAGCGGAAGTACTCTCTGTAAAGATGCTCGGCCGGCATTTGAGAAAAGCCTTCACGCCCCCCCCCCCCCCCCCCAACCCAGTCACATTTCCATGATAAACAGTGTGTGTCAGTGACAGGCAGGGGCTCACAGCCTCAGCCTGTCCACTCTGCCTTTTAACTGCCTTGATTAATTGCTTTACAATTTGCCACCCAGCTGGGGGGCCCCTCTCTTACCTCCTCTCCTTACTGTTCCTGTAAATAGGAGCAGCCAGGGAGGAGGGGGGCTCCATTCAAAGGCTCCCAGACTGCAGGGACAAATTGGGACACCACTGAATACCAGGAGATTGGTGCAATAGCCCATATTAAAATTGGCATAGAAAAACAGCAGTTGGTTACATGGCTAAATAATCCAATGATGTGACCGCTATAGAGAAAAAACAGGCTTCTGCCAAATTCTTTATAGTGCGTGTTAACCCGGTGTTTTTTTAACAACTTGTTTACCAGGTGTGTCCAAAATTAGTGAATTTGTTTTCTAAGGAAGGTACCAGGGATAGGACAAGAAGGATCTCTGGTGTTGTGCAAATAGAAGCATAACCAGCTTGCTTTTCCTTTCTTAGAGGCTTTTCTATTGTTAAAGATGTCCCTTGCTTCTTTAAACATTGCTATAGGTTGGAAATGAATGACCTTATGGGATTGATTTACTAAAACTGGAGAGTGCAAAATCTGGTGCAGCTCTTCATAGAAACCAATTTAGCTTCCAGGTTTGTTGTCATGGCTTAATTGAACAAGCTGAAGTTTGAAGCAGATTGGCTACAATGCAGAGCTGCACCAGATTTTGCACTCTCTAGTTTTAGTAAATCAACTCCCTAATAACAAATCTTTTGGGGTCAACTTTTTTTAATTGATTTTTTTCTTAAGCCCAGCATTTTATGTGTATGTGTGTGTGTGTGTGTGTGTATGTATATGTATATGTATATATATATATATATATATATATATATATATATATATATATATATATATATATATATATATATATATATATATATATATATATATATATATATATATATATTATATATATATATTATATATATAATTTATATTGCTGGATATTTTTTCCCAATATTCGCCTCTGTCACTTCCCTAAAGATTCACCCATTTTGTGATCCAACACTGGTCTTCCTGCATCATTCAACTCACTTTATGTAAATTCAGGACCTCATGGACACATCCCTTGGAGTGTTGTCATCCCAGAGTCTTGCAGTACAATGATGTAGGGAATGTCATTGAGAGCTCCCCAACACTGTACAAGGGGGACCATGAACATCACGTGACCAATCGGTAGATGTCTGGGTGAAAAAAGGGTATATATACAAAAAAAATCAGTGGAGAAGGGGTGTGGAATTGCGCTTTAAAGTTTTTGTTTCTCAACTGGTTATTACATTTGTTCAGTGTATATTTTCTATATTTACAAGAAAAACATATTAGGTCCGGGCCCCCTTCCTCCTGTTGTAATCACGGGGTTCGGGCCCCCTCCCTCCTGTTGTAATCACGGGGTTCTGGCCCCTTCCTCCTGATGAAATCACGGGGTTCTGGCCCCTTCCTCCTGATATCACTGGGTTCGGGCCCCTTCCTCCTGATGAAATCACTGGGTTCGGGCCCCTTCCTCCTGATGAAATCACTGGGTTCGGGCCCCTTCCTCCTGATGAAATCACTGGGTTCGGGCCCCTTCCTCCTGATGAAATCACTGGGTTCGGGCCCCTTCCTCCTGATATGAAATCACTGGGTTCGGGCCCCTTCCTCCTGATATGAAATCACTGGGTTCGGGCCCCTTCCTCCTGATATGAAATCACTGGGTTCGGGCCCCTTCCTCCTGATATGAAATCACTGGGTTCGGGCCCCTTCCTCCTGATATGAAATCACCATACTTTAACTGATTGTAAATGATCACCCTGTGAAACACGTTCAGTTTTAAAATAGAAATAAAAAGGCAAAACATTTTTGTATAGATAATAAAAAAAAATAAAAAATAAATAATTTAACGTGAAATGGTAAAATCATGGCCATGCTTTTCTATTGAATCCCATGGACCCAAAAAAGCTCAAATTTTACTTTTTTAAAAGTTCGACTCTTTCCAAAAATGCAGCACCAGGGGTAACCCTTCCTCCCACCTCTCTGCTTTTAACTATCAGATTCAATTTATGATGGCATTTTCGTGACAGAATAGTTTGAAGGCAAGCAGTGTGTTTTTTTTGCCTAAAGTGGTGTTTCAGCCTGTACACAAAATTCAAATTGAAAAGTCAGCAGCTAAAAACACTGTAGCTGCTGACTTAATATAAGAAGACTTGCCTGTCCAGGAATCCTGTGCCTTCTGAATGGTTCCGCCTTCTGAGACTTTGAGACTGTGTGTCTCCCAAAATAATTTTCATAGAGAGCTGCACAACGATTGTGGAAATCTTACCCGGAAGGGAGAGCTTGTACCTGGTTTTGACAAGTATACGCTCCACCCCGAAATGAGGCAAATGTGGCAGCGGAGGGGGGAGGAATTAAACAAGTGGAGCTTACCCCTTTGGGTGGAGCTCTGCTTTAACCGGTATGCCAAAAGGCTTCTCAGATTAGTAGAGAGGGTAGGTGGGCTGCTGCCTGCTTTATAAACCAGAGCCCTATGCGGATAGTCCATGCTCCCATAAAGCTCAAAGCAAGATGCACATACATTCAGACAGAAGGCTATGAAATCTGCCTGGCTGGAAACCAGAGAAGAAAACTACTTGGGCCTGTAATGTATATAAACTCTGACATCATTGAAGAGGAGACCCATCTTGGTTCTTTAGGAAACAAGAATGCTGTATGTAAAAACAGAATAATTCTTTTTAGGCAGCCAGCAGTTCAATTCACTCCCCCGTTCTCACTCTACTCTATCTCTAGTCTGTTAAATGTCCATTCAGTCTCATGACTATACGGCCTCATGCACTGAATGAGACGACAGATTGGAGGTTAGAGGTGATTACATGGGTGTCCCTGCTGTGCAGTGTTCTTCTGTAATTGATTGGGAGATCCCCTCTCCGCTACATTTATCCTGCAGCTAATCATTACTATCTAATGGTTGGGATATTGTACCTCACAGGCGTTCATAGAAAATGTGGAAATGCTCTGTTTCTCTGCATCCGTGGGAATCCTTTGTCATTTTATCTATATACCAGTAACCACTCCATTCATTCTTCAGCCTCTCTTCTCTGGTCTTGTGTGAAAGTCGATTTTTTTTTTTTTCTTTTTAAGAACAGGACTACTTGGTAGAAAATTCCAATTGTTGCCAGTTTATGCGATTAACAATATATGGCTTCCTATGTGTATTTCTAATATATGCATAGCTCGGTTGGAACCTGCTTTTGTCTATAGCACATGGTACCGGAGGGGGGTTTTCTTTTACAGATCTCCATCATAGAGGTGGATCCTGTATGTGTTCTCCATTTGTATACAGGAGCCACTTGGTGCAATTGTCTTGTCATCCTAACCTGCTGGCAGCATCAAAATGATTATCCTCCCCTTCTACTAGAAGCTGGCAATGTGAGCTACAGTTGAATGTATAACAAAATAATGGAGACACGAGGTATGGAGATTTGTAGAATTCATCTCCGTAACGTCTCTAAAATTCACCCCTTTTTAACTAATGAAACCACCAAGCTCCTCATTCACTCCCTTGTTATCTCTCGCCTTGACTATTGCTACTCCCTTCTCACTGGCCTACCTCTCCATAGACTATCCCCTCTTCAGTCTATCATGAATGCTGCTGCCAGACTTATCCACCTTACCAACCGCTCAGTGTCTGCCAACCCTCTCCTCCAATCCCTACACTGGCACCCAATAGCCCAGCAAATTGAATTCAATATACTATATACAATATATTAAGCTTTCTTTATGACTAGCATGAAAAGTTCTGGTGCCAGACCAGCCTTTCCTCCTATAATAATAATAATAATAATAATAATAATAATAAAAAAAAGCAAATTGCTGCAGCAATTAACACACTTGCTCAACAAGTGATAATCAATTTTTTATTCTCCTGTTGAGCTGATGGAGCTGCCATTTATGGGCTAATTTGGTAAAAATCGGAGGCTGTGCTTAGTTTGATACTGATAAACTGCGATAGAAATAGAGTATTGTAAAATGTGGATTTTTTTTTTTTTTCTTAGATTCTTATTTTGTTTAAATTGTCCAGATAGAATCTGAAGTTGTTTGCCAAGATTAAAAGTCAAATTTCCAGAATGTTGGCCGTCTCCTCTGTCTGCTGGTCTATTTTACTTACCTGAATCCTTGGTCATGTGACAGTCTTAAGTTCTGTTTTATATCCTGAGATCCTTCATCACTGCCTGCATGATGTGGACATCTCCTCTTGGTGGGGGTAACACTTCCAGCAGCTGGATCCTCTCTCATAGGATCCAGTGGCAGAAGAACTCATGGGGGGTGGTCAAGAGGACCAGTGCCCAAGAAGATGAGCCAGGAAAAGGGGGCAAGATATATGCTTGGCTCAGAGGCAACTGTGACCTTGATCCTTTACACTACAGGATGGGTTAGGAAGAGGTATTTTATAGTGGACTGAGGAGTTGCGAAGCAAAAATCTATTATCTCATGAAAGCTGAAATCGCTGACCTAGGCATCGTTACTCCAGTAATCTCCACTTGTTTCTGGGTCCTGTGCTAATTGGCCTGTACACACGATCTGAATATCGTATGAAAACTGTAGTCTAAAGAAAGAATCGTACGATAATCTGATCGTTGGTACAGAGCTTAGGGACCGCGCTCCTGCATTGTGAACACAGGTGGTCAGCTGCTCGGCACGGACGTCAGTCAGAGAATGTGTTGCATTTTCTGAATGAATGCAAACCATTCCTTGATTGGACAAGGTGGAGAGTATTTTGTCATTGCCAAGCCCCTCTACTTCATCCAATCTGAGAACTCTGCATTCATTCAGGAAATGCAAAGCTTTCCCTGAATGGTACATGTGCCAAGGACCTCCTGTGTTCAGTAAGCAGATAATGGTGCCTAAACATTTTTTGCCTTAATGCAAGGAATGGTTATTGTATAGGCAACATTGCGATTAACTCAACGACCAACTCCAGACCAGTTTGTTATGCTTTGGATTAAATGGGAAATTATTAAAATCATTTGTGTGTTGGGAAGATTTTATCTTGCATGGTGTCACAGGCAAAGGTTGTGAAGGGAAATAAATAAATAGATAAAACGGTGACTACCAAAAGAAGGCGCTTGGTATAGAATATGTATGATGACCAATATGGAAGCACTCCACCCCTCAATGGGGTGAAATGAAATGCAAACAACGTGCTTGATCGGCTTTGCAATACTTTCACGTGGTTGATTTCACTACTATTAGTATATCTTTACCGTATCTAAATCAAACAATATGAACAATGAAAAGAGATGGGCAATATAATGGCTAGACAGTTAAAAATATAAATAGTCCCTATACGATGGAGGAAAGAATTGCTGGAAGGTGTTTCTAGACTAGATTCCCAATCACCTCTGAGTTCACTGTGCAAAATGAGCGGT
The DNA here is from genome assembly GCF_905171775.1 of Rana temporaria. NCBI lineage: Eukaryota > Metazoa > Chordata > Amphibia > Anura > Ranidae > Rana > Rana temporaria. The sequence continues at coordinate 138,707,807 of NC_053497.1, forward strand.
GAATTCTGCCTTTCACACTGGAGCGTTTTTACAGCGTTTTAGCGTTAAAGATAGCGCTCTTAAAACGCTCTCCATGCACCTCAATGGACTCTTTCACACTGAGGCGTTGCGCTGGTGGGGCGTTGAGAAGTCCTGCAAGCAGCATCTTTGGAGCAGCTTTTGGGTGCTGAAAAAAACGCTCTTCATTGAAATGAATTGAAAGCGCTGTAAAAACGCCTGAATAGCGCCTATAATCCACTCTGAGCTGTAGAAAAGTCACATCTCCCAAAAATGTAAACATGCAAGCAAAAAAGAGCAACTACAACGGCAGGACTGAAATTGCCCATGCTTCAATAACGCTGGAAAAACGCTATTAAAACGCCTGCAGCGTTGCTTTAATTTTACCGCTAGCGCCCTAAAAACGCGGTAATAGCGCTAAAGGCGTTCTTGCAGCGCCTCAGTGTGAAAGGGCTCTAAGTGCCAGCACCACACCCCCGGTGTAGTATGCCCTTACTAGATGGAGGCAACTGACAAAGCAGCCTTCATGCAGTTTGATATCAATCCCTCTGTGGTGTTATGAACTCCTCACTATCCTCCCCTGCTTTTCCCACTATGGGTCCTATGGGAGCTGTTGCTTATGCCATGATGCATGCAATAAGACAATCCAGAAACTTCAGAAATGTTATTTCACCGCTTGAGAGGTGGAGTGCTTCCATATTGGGTATCATACATATTATTATATACCAAGCACCTTCCTTTTCTGTTTACTAAAGGGTGGTGGTACACCTTAAAGGGGCAGCTGGTAAACACCATTTCCATACTCAGGCTATATTGGTACAATGGCAGCGCCGTTTTTCTTTTGGATAATTTGGTACCCTTTTTAGAGTGGAGAATGGCTAGAAACTCTGTAAGGTGTTTGTCTGTCTTGCTGTCTGTGCCCATCATTTTTTAGCTCTGGTATCGCAGTGACAAAAGGTGGGTGGAAATCTCCCAATGGGGTCACAGCCAAGTATAACACAGAAGCTAAAACACTACTTCGTATAAGGCTTCGAAAAAATGGCACAAATTTTGGTTTAAAGTTTTAAGTAACTTGGTACAAACATGTTCTGCTTCACTCAATGGTCAGCGCAGTGGAACACTTTGCCACTGTGGATATGGAGGCTTCATAGACTGCGTACAGTGTGCCCCCTGCTGTTTCTTATACCGTATCACATTTTACTGATGTACTTCATGTTCCACCAGTTTCAGGAGAGGATAGGATTGAAAGGTTATGCTTTAATCGATTATCCGTACCCCATTCACACGTCTATAGTTTACTTCAACCATATGTTATGTCTTGCAGTCTGTTTGGCTTTGTGGTGTACAGATGCTTTTCTGAAAGTTTAGAGGTCATACATTGTGTCTGTGAGCCGCACCCCGTAGAGGTAGCCAAATCTAGCTTTAATGTAAAAGTATCTGATAGAACTGCCCACGTAGCCTAGAGTATTCATTCACATGGTTCCATTCATGTGCTATGAGCATAGGAAGGAAAACCATATTTCCAAAGGCAACCAATTTTCTTTTAATTGGTAGTGCCTCCGAAAATGTAACTGTAAAGCTTACATTTTGTGTGTTTTTTTTTGTTTTTTTTTTTTCTCTCAAATCAAAGGCTGGAAGTGTGGATTTCTGCTGCATCTGACAAGTTCTAGATTGAGAAAATAATCTTTTAAATGAAGGCAATGCTTAGCAGAATTGTGATTTACTATAAATCCCGGGAGATCGATGGCCACAAAATGCACATGAGAAAAGTTGTAAACCCCCCCCCCCCCCCCCCCCCCATGTGAAGTGAGAGATGTCTTATACCAAATCAGTACAAAGCACATAGCACCTTGTGGAAGCATCCTTTCTAGACCGTATGACCTCCAAATTGGGCAATATACAGAGCCTCTCAGACAGAGAATTGCTTCCTCCTCCACAATGTTGCTTAACCACATGCCTACTGAGCACATTCACTCCCTTCCTGCCCAGGCCAATTTTTTAAGCTTTCAGCACTGTCATACTTTGACCATTGCCTGGTCATGCAACAAAACAAAATCCTTTTTTGAGACCGAGCTTTCTTTTGGTGGTATTAATCACTTTCATTGCTGAAAAAAATAAAAATTTTGAAGGGGGGGGGGGGACTTTTTTTTTTCTTTCTTTTTATTACATTTTCTAAATAAGAAATGTTTCTCCACTGATACGGAAGGCACTGGTGGGCACTTTTGGGGCTGCACCGATCATCGGTACCCTGAAGATCTGTGTGTATGTCCCCTGTATGGATTTGCCGATTTATTGGCTCTATTCACTTGCTGGCGGCATGAGGTAGAGCTGCATATTTCTGGCCAAAATGAGAATCACGATTTATCTTGCTTAGAATAAAGGTCACAATTCTCCCGGCGCAACACCATCTTTCACATACAAAAAGATTTTTTATTAGTGTTCGCCCCCCCCCCCCCCAAATTGCGTTTGTCACACTGTACTTGCGCAGCGGTCTTTCAAACTATTGCAACAACTGCCATTTTATTCTCTGGTTTCCGCTTAAAAAAATAAAAATGAATTTGGGGAATTCTAAGTAATTTTCCAGCAAAAAATACTGATTTACTTGTAAACAACAAATATCAGAAAAAGGTTTAGCCTTTAAATCGTTAAACTGGCTTCATTTACAGATCGTAGTTCATTCCTTTGATCTCAAGAACTAAATTGTTACAATGTTTCTCTTTGGCAGGCCGGCTGTTTGTTTTTGTTTTTGTTTTTGTCAGCTGTAAGCAGAAAACTCTGTAGTGAATTAAGGAAAATGTGTTAAGATCGCAAGGGGGTAGAATCACGATCTCCATTCGATTAATTGTGCAGCTCTAGCGTGAGGAGAGGATTGCTGCTCACAGGCGAATCCTGTATACACTGTGGTCGGCTGTGATTGGACACTGCTGGTCAAATGGTAAACAGACGAATTTGCTCTTTGTCCTGATCTGTGATCAGCTGTCTCCTAAGGACACATCGATTTACAGATCCTTGCCAATGCGGGCAGCACGGTCATGGGAGGACATCCATGGACTCCCTCCTGGCAATGTGAGCCTGTGCTGTAGCAGTTTTTTGACTATATAGCATTTGTGGGAAGAGGTCAAAGATATACAATTCTCATGTGTTAGTATTGCCTGTATTATATCACTAAAAGGAAGTGCCAAAATTGAAACTCATGTAAACTAGACATGCAAAGCATGTGCATACACGGAGTTACCATCAATGCGTGGTGTTACCTCCTAGCAGAGCAGCAGTTGTCCATGTGCAGCGTGATGACTTCAGCCTAGTCTTGCCCTACACATAGTGTAACCATAGCCAGGGGAATTCAAAACGGTCCTAATAACACTTTTCTTTCTGGCGGTAGTTCCAATAAGATATACCTGTGTCTAATTCAAGCAAGCGTTTGTGCCAGTGTCAGTAACTGTACCAACTTGTGCGGCAAATTCAGGTAGTTTGTACTACTACCACCACTTTAGTAACCTGTCTATGGTGGCCACTTCTTGCGGAATTACATTAGTACAGCGTTTGAACTTTGCAAATGAACATATAGACAGTTACATTAGTACAGTTCTCAGATTGGGAAACTGGTGTTAATTTAAGACCAACTCTGAGCTACCATACATGACGTACACCAGTACTCAGATCAGGCTGTGCCTTTGCCTGGAAGCTGTCATGAATGTGACAGTTGCATGTAAAGCTGTTCCCCCTTAGCCACATTCGGCTGTGAGCTGGGTGATTCCCTGGCCAAAAGCTAAACCTAAATGGAGATGCAGGTGATGTCATTACCAGATATGGCAATGCCCAGAATTGGAAAATGACTTGTCACTGAGGGGGCAGTGCCTGATGGGGAACTGAGACTAGTTACCCGTCAGTTCAGCTTTACTTTTGGTAGTTCACTACCATGTGCTGTCAAAGTTAAGCAGACCGGATGGGAAACGAATCCGTGTTGCCCATCAAACTCCACCAACCCCAGTACAAAACACCCTGGCATGCATATCTGTATGACGGGCGTAAAGGCCAGGGAGGGGGGCAGAGTATGAGTGCACTGGGGAAGATGTCTAATGTGGACACTTCTGCCTTAGTACAGAGAGGCACAGATTCATGTTCCTGTCTGAGACGGATACATCGGGTGAAAGCACAACACCATGAAGTTGTTGGTAAGAAAATCGGAAGGGTTGGAGTAGAGGCAAACTTTTTGGCTTTCTCCTGTGTAAAGCACATCATCCCCAAAACAAGTTGGCGTTCATTCCCAAAGGATTTTCAACACTGAGGGTAGACCTCCATGAAGAAGAATGCTTTCTGTGCTGTAACAAAACCTTTGTGAAGAGTTCTGCAGATGCTTTTGTCCTCCAGAAGGAAATGTGAGCCCATAGGATCGATTAGATTTCTATTTTTTTTTTTTTTTTTTTTAGAGCTCTTCAACCAAAAAAAATTAAATATTTGCAATCTTGCTCGAACATCTGAAAACAAAGGAGAGCACGTGTTGCATTGCTTGCAATGCTGTTCTGCCATTTTAGTTGTGTGTGGGTTAATCTGTGCCCTCAAACTACAGAGGAAAACTTTGTTTTTTGTTGTCCACATTCAGTTATTTTTTTCTGATTGATGTATTAACCACTCCAGCCCTTGGAAGGATTTGGCCCCCTTAATGGCCAGCCCATTTTTTGCAATACGACACTGCGTCGCTTTAACTGTCAATTGTGCGGTCGGGCGACGCTGAACCCTAATAAAATTGACGTCCTCTTTTACCCAGCTTTCTTTTGGTGGTATTTGATCACGTCTTTGGTTCTTATTTTTTGTGCTATAAACAAAAAAAAATGACAATTTTGGGGGATAACATTATTTTTTTTTATCTGCTATAATGAATATCCCAAAAATTTATATTAAAGGATTTATTCATCAGTTTAGGCTGATAGATATTATTCATGTTTTTGGTTAAAATCACAATAGGCGTATATTGGTTTGCACAAAAGTTATCACGTCTACAAACTACAGGATAGATTTAGGGACTTTATATTTATTTTGTTTTTACTTGTAATGGTGGCGATCTGCATTTTTTTTCGGGATTGTGGTGGACAAATCTGACCCCAAATTACACTTTTTGGGGACCAGTGACATTATTGCATTGATCAGTGCTATAAAAATGCACCGATCAATGAAAAAATGTAACTGACAGGGACGGGGTTTACTCCAGGGGGCGATTAAGAGATGAACTGTGTTCCCTTTGTGTGTTCTAACTGTAGGGCGGTTTGGCTCACTGGGAACAAAAGATCTGACATGTCATTAGGCAGAACAGGGAATTTCCTTGTTTACATAGGCAGTTCCCTGTTTTGCCTCTGTACACAGTGATTGTGGGTCACCGGTGGACGTACACCTACGGCGGTTTGCGCAGGAGAGCTGACCTACCCCTGTATGACGGCGGCTGGTCGGCAAGAAGTTAATTGTGTTTGTTAAATAAAATGGGAATAAAACCTATGGTTGATGTAAGGTCCAGTTTTTATGCAAGGTTGACTAATCCACTTTATTTTATCTTTTCTCACAGGTGGTGAAAATATCAAAAGCATCAACCAGCAATCGGGGGCCCATGTGGAGCTTCAGAGGAATCCCCCACCCAACACAGACCCAAGCATCCGGATATTCACCATCCGAGGCATCCCACAGCAGATTGAGATGGCCAGGCATCTCATTGATGAGAAAGTAGGGGTAAGTCTACAAACAGATGAGGGGTTGGACAGGTTCAGATGATTAAGCTATGCATCCTTAAGCCTAGGGTTCATACTGTAGCAAACAGACATCACATGTGATGTGAACCTGCACTGCGGTGCACATCACATGCGATGTCTGTGCAATGCATGTTCTGCCATACAATTTGTATGGCTAAACTCTCATTGGTTTTGCACAAAAAAGGTGCAGGGACTTTTTTTTTTTTTTTTGCACTGGAATCTGATTGCATAGGAAATCACACCTATGCAATCGAATTCTTCTCCGAATCCATGGTTCGCACTGTGATCCTATCTGCGGGTGTCATTAACATTGTATTGACCCCCGCAGCGGTTCACAGAAGGCAGTGTGAACTGCCTGCAGGAGAGATGCGATACGGGAACTGGCAGTGGTTCCCGCCTCGCTAGTGTTGAACCCAGGCTAAAGCAGCCTTTAAATCCCAACTGAATTTCCAGTCTAAGACTGGCCATACATTATACAATTTTTTTTGTACAACTTTCATTCATTCAAAACCATATAATATCAAACCTAAACACTTTCAATTTGTATGCAATCAGACCGGCCCTTGCACTACATAGTTGAAGGTAAATCTAAAGAAAATGTAATCAACTAAATGCAATCAAGTTGCATGAAAACAAAAAAGGTGTGCATCCTTGCACTTGTTTAGAAAGCTGCATTCAAAGTAAAAACACCTGTCCCCTGCCAGCATGGTGTAGAGGACCTTTTTAAGTGATCACTACAGAGATCCAATACACCCTCCACTGATTCAGATCTATAGCGCTGCCTGCTATCAGCATTGCTCCTTCTTGGGATCTAAAAGGGGGGCATTTCAGATCTGCATGGTTGTCAAACTGACACTTCTTCTTTAGCAGAGTTTGTCAGCCACCTTAGAGAAAATATGCAGAAAAGGACTTGGGACTTTTAGTTAATGCTTTACAGTGTGGCAGGGTTTTTATTTTTTTTAGAGTGCGAGAAACCTTTCCATGATTCCCAGGCTGCATACTGGTTTCTGGGCTTTCTCACGTTTTTAGTATCAGTGCCCCTTCTCTAACATACCCTACTTAAATCCGAGGGCAGCTTGCATCTGCTGATTCACACCCAGGTACTTTACACCTTGGTGGAGGCCCTTTTGATGTGCTTTTCAGGTCTTCTGTCTGAAGAGAGCTAATGATGCTGAAAGACAAAATTATCCATCCTTTGTGTTGCTACTTAGCTGCGCTCAGCCGACTACAATTGCTTCTAGTTCATAAAGGATATTTTGCTCAAGCATTTCCTTTGCTGTTATTATCGCTAAACTGTCTGTGTTCATCCTCCAGGGCACGGCAATCAGTGGTCCAGGCAGCTACGGGCAGAGTCCATTCAGCCAACCGCATGCGACACCTCATCAAAAGTGAGTGGGTTTTGCATGATCCCAGCCTTGGGGAGCCTGCGTTTATTCATATTTGTGCAGTATCATTATACATATCCTACACTGCTAACAATGTATCTAATTAGTAAATTCAGGGTGCAGTCCCTGGGGTATCCCCTCTCAAGCGCCTCAAAAAATGTAATTCATTAGAACAAATACACAACCTCAGATGCAAATACTCATAGCCATGAACTGTAGCGGGCCAGGCCACATTTACAGTCTGCCACTGTGCTTTGTGCCAGTGTTGGCTTTAGTTTACAAATTGCAGTCCGACTCTGGAGATGGCCTGTCATAGGCTGTGACCGCTACATGTTCAGCATGTCACAGTAATGGCACACCGTGGGCAGTGCCTGGCCTCATTTTATGAGAGCGCGCAGTGTCTGTCTGGCCTCAGTCTAACCCTTGCTCGCTCCATCCAAATAATACAAATATTTGCATTTTTGGTTAGAGTGGGGAAGGGTTAGACCCTCTGACAATTTATATTGCTGTCTGTGTTCCCATTGTGGAGATTTCCCTCCTTTTTGTACTGGTGACCACTGATACAAGAAGGGGGTTCAAACATTTTAGAGTTTCTTTAGAATAAGAGTTAAGGGGAAATCTTCCAATGGAGACGCCTATTTCAGGGACAGATAAGATGGAAACACTAACCTGGCAGGGGTAGTTTTTTTTACACTTTCCTGTTTAAATACTTTTAACTTTGGCTATAAACACTCTTTAAAGCAGAAGTTAATAGATGGGGTTGTGTGTAAAAACTAAAGTTAGGTGTTGAGTGAGACCCTAGGCCAGTGATGGCAATCTTGGCACTCCAGATGTTTTGGAACTACATTTCCCATGATGCTCATGCACTGCAGTGTAGTTGCGCATCATGAGAAGTGTAGTTCCAAAACATCTGGAGTGCAGAGGTTTGCCATCACTGCTCTAGGCAGTCGTTTTAGGGGTTAAGGCTGCAGTAGGTCTAAGGGCTGGTTCACGTCAACAGTGGTGAGAATTCGCAGAAAATTTGCTCTGCATCAGAATTGCAGCCTGTTAATGAAAACACCCAGCAATCGGTTTGCAAAACGCTGTGCGATCTACAGTCAGTTTACATGGGTCTGAACACCCATGCGATCCAATTCTGGTGAGGACAAAAAAGGGGTCCTGCATGAGTTTGGTACAAATGCAATGCACATTCAGCCACACAGTTTGTATAAAAGGAAAAAAAAATCTGCACTAATAAGCAAAAAATATGGATGGACCAGTCCAGGAGCAGCAATTAGATGTGAGATATAGCACAAAAACAATGGGAGAGAAAAATTGCGCTAATTGAAAAGTCCGATGATATGTTTAACACAATCTTGCACAGACTTGCGGTTATTTAATGCAACACCCAGTGAGTGGATTGTAGGCAGGTGCACCACCACCAAATGGATAACCTGCTTACCAGATAGCAGGCTAAGTAAGCAGATGACTTAAACCCAGCCCAGGCCTTTATTCTAATGGGCAATCACTGAGATCCTTTGTGGATGGCGATGAACTCCACATTCCGATATACACAGACTCTGTGTGTTTGTATACCAATCAAAACAAAAAAGGAAGATCATAGCGTGACAGTCTCACTGAGATGTTTTATAGGTACTTATGTTTTTAAAGCACAAATAAACCAATATATGCACAAAAACACCTAGTGAAAAAATCTTTGGACAAGTGCACCACCACCACATGTATATCCTGCTTACCAGATATCAATCCAAGAAATGCAGATGGCGAAACCCAGCCAAGGGCCTTTAACTTTAACAGGAATATCGCAACTGCTGTATTTAAACCGATGGCACTCCCAGGCAAGTTACCATAAATCCGTATGTTCCGTGGAGGGTAAACAATATTCAGCCCGTGAGTTCATCGCCATCCACGTGATTGCCCATTAAGATAAAGGCCTTGGCTGAGTTTAAGCGGTCTATCTGGTAAGCAGGTTATCCATTTGGTGGTGGTGCACCTGCCTACGATCCACTCACTGGGTGTTGGATTATATAACCGTATTTCTGTGCAAGATTGTGTTCAACATATCATCAGACTTTTCAACTAGCGCAATTTTTCATTACCACACAGTTTGTATGGCTGAATTGGCATAACACAGACATCGTTTGGGATCTGCACAGCAGTGCGGTGCAAATCGCATGCAATGTCTGGCATTGCACTAGTGTTAAAGTGGTTCAACCTACAGGTAAGCCTAAATTAAGGCTTACCTGTAGGTGCAAGAAATATCTCCCAAACCTAAAAGGTTTAGGAGATATTTGCAGAAAATGCAGGCATCAATGTCTACGGCGTATGCGCTGACGTCAACAGCGCAGGTGCACTGAGCGTGCAATTTTGAACGGCGACCGTGACTGGCAGCCGCGATATCTGGAAGTCACTCCGGGAGAGAAGGCGGTGACGGAGAAAAGGGAGCGAGGACCGCTGCGGGGGCTTCGATTTCGGGTAAGTAAATCATAATGAGCTAGTATGTTATGCATACTGACTCATTATGCCTTTTGTCTTGCAGGGTGTGTGTTTGTTTTTTGAGAGGGGGTTTACTGCCTCTTGAACTGTCCCTAAAGCTGGCTTTACATTAATCATGGGTTAAAAAAAAGCTGAATCTGCCATCTAATTTGAGGTAGACGGGGAATCGCTCTTGCTGTGCTTTTGTGTTCAGACAGTGGGGGAGCCTCCCCCCACCATCAGAATACACTAATCAGTGTTGCCGTTTTTTTTATATTTTACATTATACACTGATCAGCCATAACATTATGACTACTGATGGGTTAAGCGAAAAACATTGATTTAATTAATTGCAACGGATTTAGAAGATCTTTCTAATTTGGCAGCAGGTAAACATGGTGTCCATAAAATTAATGTCTTGAAAGCAGAAAAAATGGGCATCAGTTTGTGTATGCATACCCGCCGAGCAGTCAGGGTGCCCGCGCTGGCACATTTCCACAGCCAAAAGAGCCTGCAATGGGCATTTGAGCATCAACACTGGACCACAGAGCAATGGAAGTTGGTAGCCTAGTCTGATGAATTATGTTTTCTTTAACGTTTTGTGGATGGCCAAGTATGTGTGCTTTGCTTACCTGGGGAATACATGGCACCATGATGCAGTATGGGAGGAAGGCAAGCCAGTTGGAGGCAGTGTGATGCTTTGGGGCAATATTCTGCTGTAAAACCTTGGGTCCTGCCACTCATGTGGATGTTACTTGGTCAGAAACTGTTTAGGTAGGTGTTGCATGTCAAACTCCACCCCTTTCCGGAAACTGTGGGATGTGCTGGAAAAACAAGTTTGATCCATGTAGACCCCCCCTTAGTCTCGCTGTGTCCAATCACCCCTCCCCCTGGACTGGACACAGTGGTATTTTTTCAGCAGTTTCTGGCCAGTGATTTATGGATGAGCTCTGCTGATTGTCTATGTCCAATCAGAGCCCAGACCTCTGTGTTGACAATCTTTTTTTTCCCCCTGTGGGGGAAAAAAACAAATGTTTTAGTAAAAAGCAGCACATATTACACACATTAACACTTGTTAGGCACGCACTTAATACCTTGATTATCCAGAGATGTTAACCCCTTCCCAGCTGGTGTCATTGGTACAACGAACGTGTATAGTATCGCACTATTCGTGTCGGTGTACATACACACACACTCACACACTCACTCTCTCTCTCTCTCTCTCTCTCTGTCTGTCCCAATTGTAAGCTGTTGATCACCATCACAATAAAAAAATTACAAATTCCAGTGTATATATACCATAGTTTGTAGATGCTATACCTTTCACACAAACCAATTAATATACACTTATTGGGATTTTTTTAACCAAAGCAGAATACATTTTGGCCTAAATATTATTCTTTTATTGGATAGGTTTTATGGCAATTTTTTTTTTCTTTTCAATTTGTTTTTATATAATAAAAAATAAGAACCTCAGACGCTTACCACCAAAAGAAAGCTCTATTTGTGTAAATATATTTAATAAAATGATCTATATATCTATATATATATATATATATATCTATATATATATATATATATCTATATATATATATATATATATATATATATATATATATATATATATATACACATATATACACACACATACACACATATATATCTATATATATAATGTGTGTGTGTATATATATATATATATATATATATATATATATATATGTATGTTGAAATTAAGGTAAAGTGTTGCATAATCATGCAATTGCCAGTTTCACAGTGCTAAATGGCAAAAAAAGGTCTGGTCATGAAGGGGGGCAAAACCTTCCAGAGCTCAAGTGGTTAAAGAATCTGCTACTGACTGCTTGGTGCCACATACCACAGCATACGGTGCATCCAGCCAGAAAGTACTCTGAGTGCTTTAATTTCTCCACATTGTGCATTATGGAGCCTTATTCCAAAATGGTTTTAAATTCATTATTTTCCCTTAAAATTCTACAAACAATACCCTGTAATGGCAATGTGAAATACGTTTTTTTTTTTTTTAATCTTTGTAAATTTATAAAAAAAAAAAAAAATGTACAGAATATTTACAGCCTTTGCCATGACACTCTAACTTGAGCTTGGTTGCATCCCATTTCCACTGATCATCCTTGAGATGTTTCTAAAACTTGATTGGAATTCACCTGTGGTAAATTCAGTTGATTGGACATGATTTGGGTAAAAATGCATGTCAGAGCACAAACCAAGCCATGACGTCCAAGGAATTGTCTGTAGACCTCTGAGACAGGATTGTATTGAGGCACAGATCTGGGGAAGGGTACAGGAAACTGTCTGGAGCATTGATGGTTCCAATGAGCACAGTGGCCTCCACCACCTGTAAATGGAAGAAATTTGGAACCACCAGAACTCTTCCTAGAGCAGGCCTCCTGGCCAAACTGAACAATTGAGAAGGGCCTTAGTCAGGGAGGTGACCAAGAACCTGATGGCCACTCTGGCAGAGCTCCAACATTTGTGTGTGGAGAAAGGTGAACCGCCATCTCTACAGCACTCCACCAATCAGGCTTGTATGGTAGTTGCCAGATGGAAGACACTTCTAAGTAAAAGGCACATGACGGCCCGTCTGTAGTTTGCCAAAAGACACCTGAAGGACTCTCAGACCATGACAAAACAAAATTCTCTAGTCTGATTAAACAAAGTTTGAACTCTTTGGCCTTTATGACAAGCATGTCTGGAGGAAACCAGGCATCGTTCATCACCTAGCCAATACTATCCCTACAGTGAAGCATGGTGGTGGCAGCATCATGCTGTGGGGATTTTTTCAGCGGCAGGAACTGGGAGACTAGTCTGGGTTGAATGAAAGATGAATGCAGCAATGTACAAGAGACATCCTTGATGAAAACCTGCTCCAGATTCCGCTAGGGCAAAGTTTCATCTTCCAACAGAACAACCACCCTAAGCACACAGCCAAGATAACAAAGAAGTGGCTATGGAACAACTCTGTGAATGTCCTCGAGTGGCCCAGCCAGAGCCCAGACTTGAACCTGATTGAACATCTCTGGAGAGATCTGAAAATGGCTGTGAACCGACGCTCCCCATCCAACCTGATGGAGCTTGAGAGGTCCTGCAAAGAAGAATGGGAGAAACTGCCCAAAAATGTGCCAAGCTTGTAGCATCATACTCACAAAGACCTGAGGCTGTAATTGGTGCCAAAGGTGCTTCAATATAGTATTGAGCAAAGGCTGTGAATACTGTACATGTGATATATTTATTTTTTTTTCCTTCATTTTTAATTTTAAACAAACTTCTTTCATATTATCGTCATGGGGGATTTGTAGAATTTTGAGTAAAATAATAAATTCTATTTGGGAATTAAGTTGTAACATAACAAAACGAAGCGCTGTGAATATTTCCGGATGCACTGTACTTCCAAGGTCTAGTTCCATCCATACCTCAATGGATCGGGATTTTTTTTTTTTTTTTTATTGTGGCAAAAGCCAGGCCTAAATATTAGGTGGAAAGTTCTGTCTGATTAGTTTGTGTGTGTATATGTATATATTTATCTCTTTCCAGGCATTTTGTACAGTCTGGTATATGAACACTAATTTACCATTAGTTTAGAAATGAAATACTGGATTTAGAGCATGTCTGTGTGAGGGTTAGTTTAGTCCAATGCAGATTCTGATGGTCATCTTCCTCTCTTTCCAGTGGTCCTCAGGCGTTTTTAACGCAGGGTTGGGGTAGCACTTACCAAGCATGGCAGCAGCCTGCGCAGCAACTTCCAGGTGAGTGGCTGTTTTGGACACCCCACATTTATTAAAGTGGACCTGTCGGTATAATTCACAAAAGGTCAAGCTCTGTGCCGTTTTCCCTGTTGAGTGTTTTCTTGCTTTTCACAGCTTGGGTTTGGTGATGTCAGGCTGTCAATATCAGGTCACACACTTCTGCCCTTCCTTTACCATTGTTTCACGTATTCCTGCATTTATTAGTGGTTAAAGAATATAGGTACTCCCAGTATTCCACTTGTTTAAAATACAAAAAATGATCAGAGCACATTGCTCTTTGTATAGAAATTGTAGGGATATTTACGATTTCAGTGCATTTGGGGTCCTTTTTTATTTTTATTGTGGATTGGCCAGTTTAAGACTAGGAACAGCAAGGTTTAAAAGAGTGCAGATTTGAAAAGACTGCACAAGTCATTGAAGACTTGTAGATGATTTCAAATCTATAACCTTTATCCTTTGTAATATTTTTAAGTATCACTATTTTATATTTATGCAATGTTTTCAACCTTTGATTGGCTGATCCGAAAATGTGGCATGTAGGGAGTGAAGCCATAGGCATTTGGGTTTATAGGCAAGTAAAGCCTCCGTACACATGATCGGATTTTCCGCAGACAAAGCGTCTGACTTTTGTCCGCAGAGCGTTGGCCAGGAACTTGTCTTGAATACAAACTGCACACAATTGTCAGCCAACATACATTAACGTAGTTACGTACTATGTGGTTTTTCAGCTTTTGAGCGCCACCCTTTGGGCACCTTCTGCTAATGTGTTTGGTGAGCATTTTAGAAGCAAAAAAGTCAATGCTACTACCCATACATCACATGGAAAGCAGAGTTTCCCGGTGCTCGATCCAGTCGCTGGCTGCGTAGAATGAGTAAAAGATGATCCGCACTCCGGTCGTTGCTCTTAAACAATTGACGTATTTATTGACAAGCCACAGTAGACAAATGCAAATAGGAAAGGATGATGCGTTTCAGCCTATAAGACCTTAGTCATAGGGCCTTGGTGAGCATTGCTTCCTTGCATGCGTGTTTGTGCTTTGGACTTTTGTCCGACGCACCTGCGTACACACGATTGGAAAATCCGACACAATTTTAAAGCCTTCCATCCAACATTTGTCCACGGAAAATCCGACAACAATTGTCCGATGGAACGCAATTCCCGTCAGAAAATCCGATCATGTGTACGAGGCTTTAGTTGTATTTCCAATAGGTGGTCCAACAATAGCGGTATCTTTACCCAAACATTGGCAATATTATACAGTATTTATATAGTGCTTAGTTTGTAGTTCTTTACAATATAAATGGAGACGTTACAGTACAATAAAATATAGGCATAGCCCTAAAATAAGAAACTGCATGATGGCATAAATTCTATAGAAAGTGTATATTCAATAGTCCAAACATTTTGAGTGAAGAAATTTTGCATGTATTGCTTGTCAGAGCTCCCAAATAATAATGTCCTGGCTTTTTTAGCTTACCGCTTGGGCAAAGAGGTCATGGCTCTGGCTACCAAGTGCATTGTCGGTCTTTGAAATCAAGAGAAACTGTAGAGATTTTGTTTTCAGTAGACAGACCTAGCATGTATGGTTGTCCCCTGTACTTGTTTACAGTGGCAAGGACTTATTAGTGTACCGTTATCAAATGGAAATGAGAGAAGTATGCTGACAAAAAAAAGTATGTGACCCTCTTAGAATTTGCCATAAATTGTGATCTGATCCTCATCTAAGTCACATTGATAAACGCAATGTGCTTAAACTGATGACACACAAACCATTCAAATTGACTTGTGTCTTTATTGCACGCACCCATTAAACTTTCACAGTGCTGAAAGAAAAAAGGTAAGTGAACCCATAGACTAATTTAAATGAAAGCGAATTGGAGTCAGTAGTTTGCACACCTGGAGTAAAAATAATGAAATAATTTTGGTGGTGTGATTTAAAGCTGTTTTGATTGGTAAAATGCTAAAACATGTGGCTTATACGAAGCATCAGCTTATGTGAACCATGCCCCGCAAAAAGGAACTCTCTGAAGACATACGATCAATAGTAGTTGATCTACCTAGAGCTGTAAGGTGATACAAAGCAATCTAAAAGTGTTTAGTCATCCATCAGATGACAAACAAATGGTCTATAAATGGAGACAGTATAGGACAGTGGTGGCGAACCTTGGCACTCTGGATGTTTTGGAACTACATTTCCCATGATGCTCAACTAATGCTCAACAAACATCATGGGAAATGTAGTTCCAAAACATCTGGGGTGCCAAGGTTTGCCATCACTGGTATAGGATGACACTCGTGACCCAACGCTGAATCCTCAATAGGGGAAAGATCCCACAGATAACGGCTAGTCTTGAATACTTCACTGGAACTATATTCTTCCCGAGCGATTCAACTTTTATTTCCTAATTTCACAAAACATTTTTGTACTAGCGCTGCAGTTTGTTAAAAGTGCTCTTCGTCAAATTTCAAGATTGCCTTAATTTTTTTTATTTAAAAAAAAAAAATTGAGAGCAGAGGCTTAAAACGGACACCCTTGTCCGTTTTAAAGGCTCACAAACAGGGATGTCTGCCCTGTTTGTGAGCCTTTGAACGGGCAAGGGTGTCCTCTGTAGAATACCACGAAGGAAGCCTCTGCTCTCTAAAAATTGACGCAAACTTGAAATTTGACGAAGAGCACCTTGGCAAACTGCAGCGCTACTGCAAAAATGTTTTGTAAAATAAGGAAATAAACATTGAATCGTTTGGTAAGAATACACGGCACTATGGTGAAAATTAAATAACCGCTTACCACCATCATTCCATATGGTGGAGAGAACATCATGATTTGGGCTTTCTTCACCACCTTGGGCCTAAACCACTTTTCTTTATCGTTGCATCACGGGACACAGAGCGGCATTCATTACTATATGGGTTATATGGAGTACCTTCAGGTGATAGACACTGGCAATCTCAAACAGGAAATGCCCCTCCCTATATAACCCCCTCCCATAGGAGGAGTACCTCAGTTTTTACGCCAGTGTCTTAGGTGTTAGTCATGGTTTAGCTTGCCTCCGCATCCTTGGGATTAGGTGAGCTAACCGGTTCTGTCCAAAAAAGCCTCAGCGCTAAAGTGGTCAGTAACCGGACCCCAAACCCTTGGGGTATAGCCCATAATGCTTTTCTTTTTAGAGAGCTGGACCCTGGGCCCAGAACTTAGAAAACCTTTGGGTGCCTAATGTTTTCTGTTGCCAGGGTGCTATATGGGCCCAGGACAGTGGATCCTTCATAGGAACCCAGGGCCTGAAGGTCTAGACATCCCCACCGAGATGGGGGAAGATTGGGCCTCTTGCTTGGCAAAGTCCTGCGGCATGGAGCAGGTAAGTGAGGGGAAAACTTGCGGAACTTGGTTCTTAGCAGGTTTTTTCTGGGGGGTCACAGGGGACATGCCTAAAGTTATGCACTGCATCTGGCAAACTAGTCACATATCATAAAGATAGGATGGCTCTATATGTATTATTCCCCATAAGATGTGACCTCCCTTGTAGTGTTGGAAAAGCATTGAGTGGGGCCTGTGTATAAAGTGTATGTGTGTGTCAGAGAGCTGTGCTTACCTGCAAGCCTCCAGGCGATGCTCCATTCAGTCTTCCTCCTCAGAGCCTGCAAAGCAGGCAAAACGCTGACCTCCTCGTGGTTCCAGGCTGCAGGCTGCAGTTTGCTGGAGCAGAGAGGTCCCTTCCTCCCAACCCCCCCCCCCTGACGGCGGGCGCGCGCGCGGCGCGCGTTCACGTATTATAGGCGCAATTGGCGCCGTTTAGCTGGGGGGGAAGGGCGGGTCAGTGGCTTAAGGAAGGGGCGGCCCTTCCTTATGTGTTCCAGACAGCTCATTCATTACTTTGGAACTGGGGAGGAAAGACCAGAGCGGCAGCACGGGCGCCGAGGACACACAGTGGCCAGAAAGAATATTACAGTCTTCAGAAGACTGTTTTCAAGCCTAGGAATAGGCTGTTTCTTTTCCATCTCATAGTTTTTCTTGCAATACTACTCAGGGGGACAGAATGTTTTTTCTTTCCTAGATTTGAAAAAAAAAAAAGTGTCATCTAGGGGAGAGGAAGCATTTTTTATCCCCCAAACAGGTGTTTGGGCATTTAACTATTTATAGTCCCAGGTACCAATAAGCTAGCAGGTGTACCTCGGTATTGTACCATGGCATCCGGGTCAGAGGGTACAAGAGGTGGGGATTCCCCCAGAGAGTCTGAGGTCTCGGACAAAGCTATGCCGCTGCTTTCCCCACAGGGAGCCTTGGGGCCATCGGGATCTGGGGCTGGAGCTGACGCGGGTCAGTCCAACCCTAAGATGGTCACGGAGGAGGTATTACTCACCTCTTTAAAAGAGATGCAGAAAAGCATGGGAAAAATGATAGCCGCAGCTATGCGGGGCAGTAAGCGGAATAGATCTCCGTCGCCCGAGCGCGGACCCTCAGAAGAGGAGGTCCTTTCCTCAGGGGAATTGGACGACCTCTTGGACAAGGACCAAGTAGGTTCAGGGATCGAAGATCCGGATACAGAGGAGTCTGGGGCAGTCTCCCTGAGGGAGAGCTGGTGGATTCAAGGATTGTCGGACTTGGTCCATAAGGCATTCAACTTGCCAGTACCAGATCTCCAGGTATCGACGGTTTCAGCTTTGGGCTCACTGAGGGCGCCTCAAAGCAATGCTGTGTTTCCGATCCATCCTCTATTAGAGGGAGTTTTGTTCCAAGATTGGAACAAGCCAGATAAGATCTTCTTACCACCTAAAAGATTCTCTGTCCTATATCCTATGGAAGATAAATTTTCCAAAAAATGGGCTACTCCTGCAGTGGACGCAGCCATCTCATGTGTTAACAAATCGTTAACATGCCCTGTAGAAAACATACAGGTGTTCAAGGATCCAGTTGATAAGCGCTTGGAAGCACTACTTAAGAACTCCTTCACTACTGCAGGGGCAGTAGTACAGCCAGCTGTGGCTGCGATTGGGGTCGCTCAAGCATTATCGGATCAATTTAAGCAGATGCTTAAACTTATTCCTGCCCAGCAGGCAGAAGAATTTTCGGATGTCCCTAAGGCCATATGTTTTACGGTAGACGCAATCAAGGATTCTATCCAGCAAGCGTCACGTTTATCGTTATCCCTTATCCATATGAGAAGACTCTTATGGTTAAAAAGCTGGGAGGCTGAGCCCCCATGCAAGAAGCGCCTGGTAGGGTTCCCCTTCCATGGAGGACGACTCTTCGGAGAAGACCTAGATAAATACATTCAGACCATTTCAAACGGCAAGAGTACTCTCTTGCCAACTAAGAAGAAGTTTCAGGGGCCTGCGTTTAAACGACAGTATTCCCCTGGGCAGGGGCCCTCTAATGCCAAGCAGTATCGACGGCCTCCTGCAAAAGCAAACTTCGGCTTCAACAGCAAATCACAAGGACAGGCTGTTAGAGGCAAAAGGCAGTGGTTTCGCAAACCAGCAAAACCAGCCCCCAAGCCAACCTTATGAAGGGGCGCCCCCACCCACGAAGGTGGGGGGAAGGCTGCGACTCTTTTCAGAGATTTGGGAAGCCAGCATTCCCGACGAGTGGGTACGGTCTTCCGTGGCCACAGGCTACAAATTAGATTTCCTAAGGTTTCCTCCTCCTCATTTCCAGGAGTCGAGGATTCCAAACGATCCGGAGAAGGGAGCCGCATTAAGATCGGCATTAGATCATCTACTTTCCCAGGAGGTAATAGTAGAGGTACCAGTCCTGGAACAGGGGCTGGGTTTCTACTCCAACCTATTCATCATCCCAAAGTCCAATGGAGATGTCAGGCCAATTTTGGACCTAAAGATGGTAAATGCATACCTAAAGGTCCGCTCATTTCGGATGGAATCCGTGCGGTCAGCAGCTGCCACACTCCAAAAGGACGACTTCATGGCGTCCATAGACATAAAGGATGCCTACCTTCATGTTCCAATTTATCAGCCACATCAAAGATACCTACGCTTTATGGTGGCTTCGCGTCATTTCCAATTCGTGGCGCTTCCCTTCGGGTTGGCTACGGCCCCCCGGGTGTTCACGAAGGTCCTAGCTCCAATCCTAGCCAAACTAAGGATCCAAGGGGTCACGATCCTAGCATACCTGGACGACCTCCTAGTCATAGATCACTCGTCTCCCGGCTTGGAGCGAGCAGTGGCCCTCACGGTCCAATACCTCGAGAGGTTCGGCTGGGTCCTAAATCGAGAAAAGTCAGCTTTCCAGCCCACAAGGCAGTTGGAATATCTCGGCATGAGATTAGACACAGAACAACAAAGAGTGTTCCTACCTCTGAGGAAGGTCAAAGCCATCAAGGAATTAATCCTACTGGTTCTAGGCAAGAAAGAACCGACTATTCGCCTATGTATGAGGTTACTAGGCAAGATGGTGGCCACATTCGAGGCGGTACCATACGCCCAGAGCCACACTCGCATCCTACAGGCAGCCATCCTGTCAGCATGGAGCAGAAGGCCACAGGCCTTGGATATCCCGTTGCCGCTCTCATCAAGAGTCCGACAAAGTCTGTGTTGGTGGTTAGACCCTCAGAATCTACTGAAGGGGAAGTCTTTCAGCCCAGTGGCTTGGAAGATAGTGACCACAGACGCCAGCCTGACGGGCTGGGGAGCAATTTTGGATGGTTGCACTCGCCAAGGTACTTGGGCAAAGCCAGAGAAGCAGTTGCCCATCAACATCTTGGAGCTCAGAGCTGCTCGACTAGCCCTCAGGGCTTGGACGTCAAAATTGCAGGGGTTCCCGGTGAGAATTCAATCAGACAATGCCACGGCCGTGGCATACATAAATCACCAAGGGGGAACCAGGAGTCAAGCCGCTCAGAGAGAGGTGAGCTTGATTCTCCTATGGGCAGAGGCTCATGTGCCCTGCATATCGGCAATATTCATTCCAGGAGTGGACAACTTTCAGGCGGACTTCTTAAGCCGCCAGACTCTATGGCCGGGGGAATGGTCTCTGCATCCACAAGTCTTTCAAGCACTCTGCCAAAGATGGGGAGTGCCGGACGTGGATATCATGGCATCGAGACTCAACAAGAAGCTAGACAGGTTCATGTCCCGCTCAAGGGATCCGATGGCCTGCGGAACCGATGCGCTGGTTTGCCCTTGGCATCAGTTCAAACTTCTTTATGCGTTTCCCCCGCTCCAGTTACTACCCCGCCTGCTGCGCAGGATCCGGGTGGAGCACATACCAGTTATCCTGGTAGCTCCAGCATGGCCCAGAAGGGCATGGTACTCACTAATCCTAAGGATGGTAGTGGGAGACCCTTGGACTCTGCCTCTAAGGCCAGACCTGCTATCGCAAGGTCCGATCCTCCACCCTGCCTTACGGCATCTAAATTTGACGGCCTGGAAGCTGAATCCTTGATTCTCAGGGGTAGAGGTCTGTCTCAGAAAGTAATCTCTACCCTAATCAGAGCCAGGAAACCGGTCTCTAGGGTGATTTATCACAGGGTCTGGAAGGCCTATGTAGGCTGGTGTGAGTCCAAGCTATGGCTTCCTCGCAAGTTCACCATCGATAGAGTTTTAAGTTTTCTTAAAGGAGTGGATAAAGGATTGGATAAAGGATTGGCATTAAGCACAATCAAAGGACAGATTTCTGCCCTGTCAGTGTGGTTTCAGCGGCCGCTGGCCACCCACTCGCTGGTTAAGACCTTCCTTCAAGGGGTCTTACGTATTAAACCTCCAGTTAAATCCCCGCTTTGTCCGTGGGATTTAAATCTTGTTCTGTCAAGTTTACAGAAACAACCGTTTGAGCCGTTGGCTGAAATTCCTTTGGTTCTACTGACAAGGAAGTTAGTATTTTTGGTTGCCATAGTTTCCGCAAGAAGAGTTTCGGAGCTAGCGGCCTTATCCTGTAAGGAACCATATCTTATTTTTCATAAGGACAGGGTCGTTCTCCGCCCTCATCCTTCCTTCCTACCGAAGGTCATATCCAGTTTTCATTTGAACCAGGATTTGGTATTACCATCCTTCTTCCCTAAACCTACTTCCAGAAAGGAAGGGTTGCTGCATACCTTGGATATTGTCAGGGCCATGAAGGCCTATCTTAAAGCTACAAAGAAGATCCGGAAAACAGTTGTGCTGTTCATTCTACCGGATGGGCCCAAGAAGGGGCAGGCAGCTGCAAAGTCCACCATTTCTAGGTGGATTAAGCAATTAATCACTCAGGCCTACGGCTTGAAAGGGTTGCCTCCTCCAGTATCATTAAAGGCTCATTCTACTAGGGCCATGGGCGCCTCCTGGGCAGCACACCACCAGATCTCTATGGCTCAAGTTTGCAAGGCGGCAACCTGGTCTTCTGTCCACACATTTACAAAATTCTACAAGTTGGACCTAAGAAGGAATACTGATACTGCCTTCGGGCAGGCAGTGCTGCAGGCTGCAGTTTGAGACCCTCGGATTCCGGGGGCTCCTCTTTTTTGAGTTAAATTTAAAATTTAAGATTATTTTTCTCAACTAAGTTGGATTTATTATGATTTGAGTATATCTCTAAATTAAATCCTTTTGTCTTGGAGATGTTCTCCCTCCCCTCATTGTAAGCATTGCTTTGGGACATCCCATATAGTAATGAATGCCGCTCTGTGTCCCGTGATGTAACGATAAAGAAAAAGAGATTTTTAATACAGCTTACCTGTAAAATCTTTTTCTTGGAGTACATCACGGGACACAGAGCTCCCACCCCTCTTTTTGAGGACCATTTTGGGAGGCATACTGCTTGCTACAAAACTGAGGTACTCCTCCTATGGGAGGGGGTTATATAGGGAGGGGCATTTCCTGTTTGAGATTGCCAGTGTCTATCACCTGAAGGTACTCCATATAACCCATATAGTAATGAATGCCGCTCTGTGTCCCGTGATGTACTCCAAGAAAAAGATTTTACAGGTAAGCTGTATTAAAAATCTCTTTATTAAGGGGAAAGATTTCACAAGTTTGCCAAAAGATCCTTCAGGATAATGTCAGGGGGGCTGTCGGCCAGCTGAAGTTACTAGAAGTTGGGTGATACAGCAGGACAATGACCCTAAGTAAAGCTACCATAGGCTGGCTTCAGAAAAATAAAATATGCCTTTTGGAGTGGCCCAGTCGGAGCCCAGACCTTAACCCCATAGAGGAATGGTTATAAATTCCTCCTGAATGTTGTGCAAAAATAGGATCCAGAGCTGCCAAAAATGTGCTTGAAGTCACTGCTGCCAAAAGAGGTACAACCAGCTATTAACTCCAAAGGTGCACTTACCTTTTCCTCCATCACTGAATATTCAATAAAGACTCAAGGAATTTGAATGTTTGTGTATCATCAGCTTAAGCACATTTATTTGGTGCGACTTAAATGAGGAGCAGATCTCCTTGTTAAATTACTGCAGAAAACCAAGGGGGTTCACATACTTTTTATTTTTCTTGCTACTATATACAATTTATTATCCAAACACCTGGCAGATGGCACAGCAAAGAGTGTGACACCACTTTCTCTGAGAGTTAAGGTGTATAGTGGTGTCACCTACTTAATCCCAGGCTGTTCTAGTGGCGTATGAGGGAGCAGCAGCACAGTTATCAACTCTGCCCTGACACCATGTTTACTGTCGGCATAATGTGCATGCAGCAAAGCCTTATTAGCTGCTAGTACTACCCATCCCTTCCCAGTCCAGGTGCTGCTGTGCAGGGTAGGTCAGGAGACAGTCATGTTCCACTAGTGATATGCAAGCGCCACAGCAACCAGTCGGGTCTCTCAGCAATTATTTCTGATGGGTTTCCAATGCTATTGGAAAAATGCCCTTTTGTGTGTTTTGAATAAGCCATGATACGCATGTAGGGGGGCCTGTGAATCCACCCCAGATGTCAGTTGGCCTGTATCCATTAAGTAGTGAATGTGAACCACTAGAGGCACCCGACTCTCCTATTCTGTTTATTGTTGTTGCTGCAGATGCTGAAGACTCGAACTATATGATAGTACTTGTGAATGTTAATGACCACATGCCAGAGCATAAGGGAATATCCTAAACCAATACATTAGTGGTCATACATCTCTATTTTCCTCTGCCGCTATTCAGTTTCCAAGGTGAAATGATTCTTTCCCTCGCATTGCTTGCACTCTAATGGAAAGAATTTACATGAGGTGTTGGTGTCATTTATGAGACGGTATTAAAACATTTGTACTTTTTTTCTAAGGTTAAATGGCTGCTTGCACAATAGGAGGCTTTTCCATGCAAGGCATCTTTTGGCGTGTTGTCAGCTGATAGGTTAAAGGGCAACTCCAGCTAAAGAGACACATGCTGTTTTAGATTGCAAAGGATTTGTAAAAGGATTGCACATACTCTTGTGATACACCTATCCCTAAAAAAAAAAAGGCAGACCTTTGAAACTGTATGTGGTGGCTACAGGTATATGTAACCATAAATAATACCTGAGTTAAAGGACAAAATTCTAGAAAAAGCAGCTAGCAAATTTTTCTTGGCATCACATTTTATATGGCATTAAACGGTAGTGAGTGCAACGCTGATATTCAATGGTGACAAGATTCTAAACGTATAACCACACTAAAGTAGGTATGTATGGAATAGTGCAAAACATAAGAATTAAATGAGTCCAGTCACAGTACTCATATGGTGGCCCGTGGGTGACGATGCTTGAAAGATGAGACACAGAATAAGGAAGTCCTCCACCATCGAACCAATCAGACTCTTAACATAAGTGTTTTGCTACCCTAAGGAATGGTCAAATGGCGCAGTTATGGACCCAAAGATAGTGATCCGAACTCCAGGGGTGAATCATCAGCCAGTATGCCTTGTTTGCACCACCCTAACAAACTTCCATATCTGTTCAACCAGATGAGCAGCATCTCTCCCTAAAAAGAAAGTACAAATCTGATAGTAAAACCACAAACCACCATTTATTTAAAGTATTCCAGTCACATTCATGAATGTAAAACCAGCATATCAAAGTATTGTTTTAAACCAACAAGATGGCCCCAGTGCACAATGACGTCACACGTCATGATTTCACTCTATACGGCCTTGACATCTGTGCTAGTTGACATTGCACCGCCCATCTTTGAAACACGCTCACACACCTGAATTTGTGTGAATTCTGGACCAAGCCCTAACATTGTTTCTGATTTCCCCCCCCCCCCCCCCCCCCTTTATCTTCCCAAAATGTTCCATTCAGCCGTTATGGTCAGAGACACCCTGAAAAGTATAGTCAGACTGACAGCCCCAACATTGTGGTAATGCTTCATTATGGCAGACAAGTGAGGTCATTTGGGTCGAGTCTCCCTTCAACAGACTTGAGACCTGTAAACCCGATCAGACTTTCCGACGGAGATTGTGTGATGGCAGTATGTTGTCGGATAATCCGACAGTTTGTATGCTTCATCCGACAATTGTCGGATTTTCTGACAAGTGGAAGTCAGCCTGAATTTGTAGGAGGAGTAGGAAGGTATTTAAACCCGCCCTCCATCCTCCTTTCTGGGCGACGGTTTTCTTGTGTCCCACCCCATCCCCCATTTTTTTTTTTCCTATGCATTTCTTTTCTTTTACTTCTACTTGGTTATGCCCCATTTTAGGTATACTGACCACGTGACCCCGGCACACCTCATGTCACTGTCTGTTTTCCCCTCAGATCTTTCCTTAGCAAGATTACCTGAGTACAAATGTGTGCTGTCACTTTATCCGATCGTGTGTGTGTGTGTGTATTTTTTCACGCTTTCTATCCTGGGGAAGATCATTGTTTTGTTGCCTATAATATCCAAAATTTAAAAATAAGCTTGAGTACACTTTGGGTTATATTAAAGACAGAAACAAAAACGCATACCTGCTCTGTTTATGGTTTTGCACAAAGTAACCCCCCAATCCTCCTATTCTCAGGTCCCCTGCTGGTGCTTCTGGCCCCTCCCTGCTGCTCAATGTGTCAATTCATTCATGGAGTGTGGCTCGGCCCTGCCTCCACTCTCCTCATTGGCTCACTGGCTGTGATTAGCAGGAGCCAATAAGGAGGGAGAGACGCTGCTCACATGCAAGTCGCTAGCTCAAGATGGGGCTCATGTATTTGGGGGGGGGGGGCTGCTGCATACAGGTTTTTACATTTATGCATAGAATTTATGAAGGTAAAAAACCTTGAGCCTTTACAACTACTTTGGGGGCTCCCTCACATGGACAATTCTGGGCATACAGCAAGAATCAATGGGTTCGGTATACAGGTGTATGTAAACAGTGGCCTGTACAGAGCAAAGACAGGCCTGAGGAGAGCCATCGCTCTTCTCGTGTATCTGCACTACCAGCAGTTAGGAACTGATGATTTTTTTTGTGGCTGTGCAGAGGTAATTTTAACCTTTCGTAACCACAGGTAGAAGCTGGGGGTGTGGATGCATGCAAACTGTGTTGGTACCTCTGCCTGTCATTGCTTTGTACAGGCTGAGCATCCATAGCTGTCTGTGTACACATGCCATCCCAGCCACAAGAGTCCGGACATTTGCCCCTAAAATATGGTGCACGTAATTGCCCAAGTGAAGGAGGCCTACATGCTACAAATGTTTGCTTTTGTTGAAAAACAGGAATTTGGGTTCCTTCCAGCAGCCCCTCAATTTAGTCTGTTAAAAGGATCCTTGCATTCAAGCTCAGTCTACTGATAAGGTTTGTCCCTCGCTATCACTCCCCAAAGTCTGTTTTATTTAGAGAAAGGTAATTGACCTTTCAAATTTGGTTATGTTTGCTAGATATTAATATAAGGACTTGTTTTTGCCATCTGTATGGCTGACCAAATCTTTAACTTCTGAACAATTTATGCTTTTGCATTTTCATGTGCTTGAATCAAACTTTACACTAAAGCCTGGTGTGTCCAGACCAGATCGACGCAATCCATGAGTCATTCCACAAAATGGCAGTCTTGCCCATGTTTAGGCAAGGCGTACGCCTTAAGTGGACTCAAGTGGTCCAGGCTGGAAGATGTGACCTGTTTTGATGCAATCCTTTTCTCCTTTCTGTTATGTGAGAACAAGCTTTATTGCAGCTGCTATTGTTCCCTTGCCCATATTGTATGCAAGCAGAGAGCGTCTGTAACCATTCACATCCCAAATGGTGAACAAATTGAGCGAGTCCATTCACCTCCCACAGCCATCCTAATAAGTGATCTAATCATTTAGAGTTTTATTGCTTCCAACATCCCCCCTTTCACCTCCTACATAAAGCATCCAATGAGGTAAAACATGCTGGCCTGCAGTCAATTAATTGGCGTGTCCCTCAATGACTTTCCCAAAGAAAAGCCATTGATGGAGCGCCCTATTGTGTGAATTAGCAGGTGGGCACTTTGTGACCCTAAGCCATTCACACATGGACAGGGCCTGACTTGTGGCATCGGTCAAAATTTAAAAGGATGGAACTCTCCAACTGCTTTTGGAAAGGGTTGTTCCTTGGAAAACTTTCAGTTTGAACAGATCCATGATAGATCAGTATAATTATTATGCTCTTTTTCTATATTATATTGAGTTCTTGGTACAAGGCAACAAATGGTGCAGGCAAGAGCATAGGAAGATGAAGTGTGGTTAATTTCCGGTTTTAATTAATATGATTGGTGTATTAAAGGCAGATTACAGTAGCCTATCAGAAATAATCCTTGATTGCCCTTTAAATTGCCCTTGCTCTTCATGTCATCAAATAGGCATGTATGTGTCAATGCAATGTGGAGGGTCTGTTAGTGCAACTCTGTCTAAACCTAGCCCTTCTGTAGTTATGTCATTCAGGTTTAACTTCACCTCTAGCAAGTTTGATGATGGGCTAGCCATTGACATCGGTTGGGTGTATTTAAATCATTTGGGCTTGGTCATGTATGACTCCTATAAGTGGTGACCTCAAGCTTCAAATGTCATCCACAGGTTCCAATATATTTGAAAATGCCAATCATCCACATTTAAAGGATAATCGTAAACACATGCACAAATCTTATAAAAATTTACAATCGGCATGGGGAGTTCAATCGTTTACTACAAGTATTTTTTATAGCGCCATCAATTTACGTAGCACTTTACATATACATACATATATATATAACAAAATGTCTGTAATTATACATTCACATTAGTCCCTGCCCTCTACGAGCTTACAGTCTAAGGTCCCTAACTCGCATGCATACACATAAGGCCAATTAACCTACCAGCATGTCTTTGGGTATGGGAAGAAACCTGAGTACTGCATCTAACGGTGTTAATGGGCCTTTCGTTTTCCCTAGTGGCTGAGGTTTTTGTTCTCTCTTGATAGCCACCCAAATGTAGTGCAGTGATGTGATCTAGCTTGCCAATGCTCATTACCTTTATCGTTGCATTATACTGGCTAGCTACGTTATCTCTCCTCCATGCGCTGCGTGTTTATTAAAGTGGCCAATCACTGGGCCCCACTGCACTGAGAATCCTGAAGCGACCTTGTGATTTGCACACCAAGACCTCTAGAGTGTGCTGAACAGCTGACACCTTGGTGTACATCAATAGCAGACAGTTTCCTGACCACCAGATAGCCCAATAATAGTGATTTGTGAAATGCAAGGCTCGACCAATCAACTTGGGTATAACTAGCCTGGCAGATTTTACATGTGATTATTGCAATTGTCTGTTACAGATGTTGGCACTAATCGCTGTATTCTCCTGGCGGGGGCAGCTTTATTGCCACTAGAACACTGTGGCTTTGTGGGAGCGATTCCCACACCAACACTGTTTGAAGGAAAGTAATTTGTTACGTCTATGGTTGGCCTTAGAGGCTCCAGTGGTGAGGAGATTCTTCCCAGACTTGAGACATTTTCTTCAGGATCCAAGAGGAATCTGCATAAACTACAGAAGGGGAAAAAAAAAATCACAACAAATAAAAATGAGTGTTAGTCTCCAGAACTGCAATAGGAATTTTTGGTGGACTGACCCTTTAAGCTGGGGGGTGGGGGGGTGAGGTGACGAGTGTCCTTATCGTACAATTTGTACAAGTGGTACATGGCTAAAAGCACTTCAGATAAATCCATTACTTGAACCATCAGCATATTCCTTTTTTATTATATTTTGTTTCCCATTCTGTCCTTAGGTCAACAGAGCCAGCAGCAGAACGCGCAGCCAGACTACAGCAAGGCATGGGAGGAGTATTACAAGAAGCAGAGTAAGTGTTTCCATAACCCGCTATTGTCATATGCTGCTCTTTAACTTAGACGAAATATGTTCATCTGGGAGCTGTGTGGAGATTGACCCACAATCTAATGACGCTGTGCTCCTTCATGATTCTTCTGCTGCTGTCCATAGTCAATACTTTTCCTTTTTATGTCTTTTCAGCCCAGGCTGCCAGCGCCACCTCACAGCCAAGCTCCCAACCAGATTACACATTGGCATGGGCAGAGTATTACAGACAACAGGCTGCGTACTACGGACAGTCATTGGGCCAGGGGCAAGCCCATAGCCAGGTGAGTAATGTCTTGTGTAGTAGGGGGGATTTCTGAAGACCAAATAGAGCATGAGTCTGTAGCCCTAATAGACCAAGATTTAGCTGTCATTTTCTGGGTTTTCCCGTTACTACTGTTGGGAAACTATTATATACTTAAAATGAAAGTATTGATCTGTTTTTCTCTACATTTACTTGCAGGCCAAGCTGTCTAGCAAGAGTAACTTGGGTTGAGACTAAACTATGCACTGCCTAGCAGGACTTTCATTTTTTAAAAGTTCAGTTTTAACAGTTGGCTGTCCACTAAATAATTTGACAAGCCTGAAGGCCAGTTATTATTTTTTTTATTGTATTCTTTTATATAGTAAAGCTAGTTTTTATTGTAAAATTTGTCTAGTGTTCAATAGTAATATTTCCAATAAGACCTTGCAATATTATATTATACTAATAATAAATATAATAATATTGTAAAATGTCCAATAAAAATCGAATTCCTAAACCCAGGACCGTCTCTTGCAATGCCAGACTATTTGACAACTGTGAAAATATCTTCTACATTTCTTTATATGTTTCGGTTTTAAAATTTGCATCCTGCTGCAAGTTTATTTTTATCTACTTTATCAGAAATTTGTATTTTTAACTCCATGTCAAAGGCTTGTTTCCCACCATAGTTCGTGTGTTGGCATGGTTTATATTGATTTTATATTGTTCTGTACGACAATGCATTTTAACACCGCCTTCTGGTGTAAACGAGACCTAAATATAAAACATGAGAGTTAATTAAAAACCAAGATCTCAAGAACAAAATGTACTGTCAATATTTCCTCAATTTTTTTCATTTAATTTTATTTCAGTAAAAGACTGAAATAAAATAAAATTAGCAGACTTGACATTTTTCTTCTTGTACATTGCAATCTAATTTTTTTTTAAGTTGTTTATTTAGTATGGCCCTGTTTTTATATGACCTTTTCCTGTTTAGAATTAAGTGTTTGTTAGGTGCAATCATTTTATCATTTGCTCCTTAATCCTCCAGAATATAATTAATATAATGTATCAAAATAAAACATTTTGAAAGACGCATTTTACTTAATAAGACATGAGACTTTGCTCCTCGTTTTCATACAAATTCTTGTTTTGTTTGTTTCCCCTTGCAGGAGCAGTAGAACAATTGTCCAGTTGATGATTTTTTTTTCTCCCTTCGGAATCAAGGCAGGAGAAGAACCTTAATTTGTAACACGTTCATAGATTTGACAGCGTTTGAGGAAGACTTTTTTGTTTTTACAACACTAGTCCTAGAGTTAAATCTATACTGAACTTTGCTAAGAATCAGGATTATATAATAAAACTAAAGATTTAAATGTGCTGGGTTTATATTTTTTTTTTTTGTTTTTTCTTTGCATTTTTGTTTGCTACCCTTGAAAAAAAAAAGTGTTAACATGAATTCTTTTTGGAACCGATTACATTGAAGAAAAAAAAAATGAACCAAAAAAAAATGACATGTATGTAAATTTATATTCCTCCACTGTGTACCCCTGCCCCCCCTTGGTGCTGATATTACAAGATATTTGTCTCAATTTTTTTTTTTGTGTAGCATTTTGTCTATTGGACAGTGCAGCTTGGAGGTCTTATCATGAAAGTTTAAACAAAAAATTATTGATACAAAAATGTACACCACCTCTATAAAAAGAAATTTTTAAATGTGTATTTAAATATTCTTAACTGTAAATTCTTTAAATGTTTTACGTCTAATTTTTCTCTGGTATTAAGACTGTATTTGATTTTATTGCATTGTTTTTTTGTTATATTTTTTAAAGAGAATTATCAATCTGTTACTTGGAAATGATTGTTCATTCTGAAAAGTGAATATATGAATCTATTTCTTGAGACAAGTATTGTGTGTTGGGGTTATAAAGGGAGGGGGGAGCAGGGCCATATTTTGTAGGCTTTGTTTGTATAATAACCAGGGTTTTGAAGCGTTAATATAAAAAAAATGATTGTTAACTCCTCTTCTTCCAGAGGGAATTGCTATACATCGCAGTGCAATGTAACCCAAGTCCCTCTGGCAGAGGAGGGGTGTATTTTATAAAGCAATGTTTATCAATTATTCAGTTGCCTCTGTATATCAGGCTTCCAAGCGATAACAGGAAAATTTACCTTTTTTTGTGCTGTCAGAAAAATAAATGCTATTATTTTTAATATGAAAGAATTCAGCTGTTAAAATCTTTAATGTAAACACTGTGGAACATTTACCAGTATGGAGACGTTTAAAAAAGAATCATTATAACTATTTTTTAACTCCAGGGGTTTTTTTTGTGTTTTTTCTTTGTTTTAAATATTTTCATATCTAATTGTCAAATTTATCATAGAAAATAAATTCTAGTATTAACCACAGTATGTGCTAAAAAATACTTTTTGATTTAATAAAAGGGATATGATTTTGAATGTTTGTAGTTTTTATTTTTTTTCTTGTACAGATGACGACTGTATTTTTTTTTTTTTTGTTTGTTTTTAAACGGAATACAAGCTAATTTTTTTTTGTGTGTGAATTTAAAAATTTAATCCATGGGAACATTCCGTTTTTTGGAAAAAAAAGGGGGTTGACTTTTACTTTTTGTTCTTTTATGCCTAAAAATTGTTTAACTATTAAAAAAAAAATCACAATTGGATAATATTGAGTATGTTACAGAGAAATGTCTTACCTGACAACTGCATTTTACACTCTATATAATAAAAATGCCACAGGTCTGCTTGTGGAATAAAATGTTTTTGTCTCTCTTAATTTTGACCGTTGCTAACATTTTTATTGTACATCAGACACTTCTCCAAATATTTGAACACAAATAAAAGTATTTAACACGCAGCGCTAGTAAATTCTGCAGGACCTTAGAAAAGTAACACAATGGAGTTCATTTTACTCCTAAAGAAGGGTGCAATCGGGTGCGGCTCTACATAGTAACCAATCGGCTTCCAGGTTTTTGAATGGGCTTAATTTAGAAACGGATTGGCAACCATGCACGACTGCACCAGATTTTGCACATGTTACTATTAGTAAGGCCAAGTTCACACTGGTACGACAAATGCTCTGGCTTTGGGAGCACATGTGCCATGATGTGTATAAATGGTTCCCTGTAAGTGCCGTCTTAACTGGTCCGACTTTAAAAATGGTTCCTGCACTACTTTGGTCCTACTTTAGCCCATAGAATATCATTGAAGTCGGATCTCTGTCCTAAACATCTGACTTGTGACATCCGACATGGTGATTACAGCAGCAGTAAAAGGAATTTGTCACACTGGGATTGTTTTGATTGGTCAAAGGACAAGTCAGGCTATCTCAAAGTCGGATGACCGATGTCACAAGGCAAAGTAGAATGTCAGTTGTGTCGTACCGGCAAGAACCCGGCCTTAATCAACTACACTAATTCATTATCCTAAACCATGGGTCTTCAAACTACGGCCCTCCAGTTGTTATGGAACTACAATTCCCATCATGCCTAGTCATGTCTGTGAATGTCAGTGTTACAATGCCTCATGGGATGGGTCTGGGGCACACCGCCGGCGACCCACTCTCACTGTGATCAGTCACAGCGGGAGCCGATCAGCGCGGGCATGATGTCTGCCTGGACCCACCAATCATTCAGGACATGGGTAGAACAACGGTCTGCCTATGTAAACAAGGCAGATTGTCGTTCTGTGAGATAGGAAGGTTGTGATCCTACATTCTTACAAAGCAAGGACACTGATCTGTTTACCCATAGTACAAGCACCTCCCACGCTGTAGGCACACATTAAACCCTTTGATCGCTCCTGATAAAACCTTCCCTAACATGGTCAT
This sequence comes from Rana temporaria, assembly GCF_905171775.1. Lineage (NCBI taxonomy): Eukaryota > Metazoa > Chordata > Amphibia > Anura > Ranidae > Rana > Rana temporaria. Next base: position 138,740,439 of record NC_053497.1, read on the forward strand.
TAGTACAGTGATGGTGCATATTTTTATTTTTTAGCACTGATTACTGTATTGGTGTCACGGGCCCCCAAAACGTTAAACTTATTGTCTGATTTGTCCAACGCAATGTCGTAGTCCTGCTATAAATCACTGTCATTACTAGTAAAAAAAAAATCGATACATTTATTTCCATAGTTTGTAGATGCTACAACTTTTGCACAAACCAATTAATTTACACTTATTAGGTTTTTGTTTTTACCAAAAATATGAAGCGGAATTTATATTGGCCTAAATTGATGAAGACATTATTTTTTTATATATATATATATATATATATATATATATATATTCCCCCATTTCCTTCTATTAGATATGTTTTATAGCAGAAAGTAAAAATAGAATACATACATATGTATGTATTTTTTTTTTTTTTTACTTTCTGCTATGAAACATATATAATGTGTGTGTGTGTGTATTATGTTTCATAGCAGAAAGTAAAAAAAAAAATACTAATATATATATATATATATATACACACACACGTATTTTATGTTTACTTTCTGCTATAAAACATATCTAATAAAGAAATGGGGGGAAAAAAATTATATAACAAATGTCTTCATAAATTTAGGATATATATATATATATATATATATATATATATATATATATATATATATATATATATATTTTCAAAATTGTCAGCTATTTTTGTTTATAATGCAAAAAAATAAAAACCGCAGAGGTGATCAAATACCACATCCACTTTATTTGGGTACAGTGGCGCAATTATTTGTTAATGCAGTGCTGTATAACAAAAAATGGGCAGGTCATGAAAGGGGGTTAACCTTCCGGAGCTTAAAGTGGTTTAGGAAGAAGGGGCATATTAAATGAATATATACTCATTGGTGGGCTTGTCCTGGACCTAGCTGGCTCTTGAAGTGCACATCTTTGCTATTGCTACGACATTTATTAAAAAATAAACAAATTTTTTTTTTCTCAAAGTACATCTGAACCGAATTACAAAAATGTAAAATTGCAGCTTACTAGACCTGCATTATTGTTGTGTTTTTTGATATCGAGTACATTTTTTACACAAACAATACCTGTTGATCCTGATAGAAATCCAGCACCCTTGTAAATTTTAGCGTACTGAAATTCAATCAAACAATGTTATCGACTTTCCCAAATAGTCTTCTATGAACAAAACCCTTATGCAGTGCTGATTAGAACGGGTGATGTTTGTTTATTCAAATGAGAGCAGACCAGGGTAATGACGCTTCTCCACCACACAATAGAGAGGGAACATTGTCAACCTAGGAAAGTGGTGTGGTGATGGGTCACCAGGTGAGAATGAAGGGAATGCCTTACAAAGTAAACAAAGCCACCACATTTGGGAAAAGGCAAGCTGTAATTATAATTTTGATGTACTAAAAAAGTGCTTATATTTCAGTGATTTCAGGTTGTATTAGGCAGGCCATAGACAGGTGAATTCCTCCTGCAGAGAAGACCGTGATTAACAAAAGCGGCTGCTATAGCCGCTAGCGAAAATCTGAAGCAAGTCCGGCAGGCTGGTTATACTCAAGTTGATTGATCAACTTGGTGCATTCAGCTTGCCATTGGCCTTCATGATGCGGTTTGTTCATGAAGGCTCTCTAACAAACGTCTGAGGGCCTCCCAGAACAGCTGTATTTATACTGAGATTAAATTACACACAGGTGGACTTTTTTCTTCTTCTAATCATTAGGTGACTTCTGAAGGCAATTGGTTGCACTAGATCAGGGATCCTCAAACTACGGCCCTTCAGCTGTTGCAGAACTACACATCCCATGAGGCATTGTAAAACTCTGACATTCACAGACATGACTAGGCATGATTGGAATTATGGTTCCTGAACAACTGGAGGGCCGTAGTTTGAAGACCCATGCACTAGACTTTGGTTAGGGGTATCGGAGTAAAGGGAGCTGAATATAAATGCATGCCACACTTTATTTGGAAAACCATTTATCATTTTCTTTTCACTTCACAATTATGTGCCACTTTGTGTTGGTCTATCACATAAAATCCCAATATAATACATTTGTTTTTGGTTGTAACATGGCAACATTTCAAGAGGTATGAACACTTTTTCAAGGCCCTATGTTTTATACTTGTTACAGCTTCCCATTCACGCAGCAAAACTTGTATAGATTAAAAAAAAAAAATCTGCTTACCTTTTCCCTATGTAATATAAAGGGGTCTGGGGAATTGTTTACCATTATTATTATACAGGATTTATATAGCGCCAACAGTTTGCGCAGCGCTTTACATCAGGGAAGACCGTACAGTCACTATACAAATCAATACAGGAGGGATCAGAGGGCCCTGCTCGTTAGAGCTTACAATCTAGAAGGGAGGGTCAAGTGGAACAAAGGGTAGTTAGCTGTGGGGGATGATCAGATGGACTCAAATGAAAATACAGTTGTTGGGTGTGGGAAGGGTAGGCTTCTCTAAAAGCTAATAGAGAAGGAGATAGGCGGATAGATTGGGGTAAGGAGTTTCATAGGCTTGGAGAGGCGCTGGAAAAGTCCTGGAGATGAGCTTGGGAGCAGGTGATGAGAGAGCTAGAGAGTAGGAGGTCTTGAGAAGAACGATTAGGTTGGTATTTAGAGACTAGGTCAGTGATGTAGCTGGGGGCAGAGTTGTGGATGGCTTTGTAGGTAATTGTTAGTAATTTGAATTTAATTTGTTGGGTTAGCGGAAGCCAGTGGAGGGATTGACAGAGAGGAGTAGCAGAGACAGAACGGTTGGTAAGGTGGATGAGTCTGGCAGCAGCATTCATGATGGACTGAAGGGGGGTTAGAGTATGCAGAGGTAAGCCAATGAGGAGGGAGTTGCAGTAATCAAGGCGAGAGATGACCAGGGAGTGAATTAAGAGCTTTGTGGTGTCATTGGTTAGAAAGGGGCGTATTTTGGAGATGTTGAGGCGGCAAGATTTGGACAGCGATTGAACGTGAGGCCAGTTCACAGTCCAGGACTACTCCTAGGACCTTGACATGTGGGGATGGGCTGATAGTTGTGCCATCAATTTTGACAGAGAGATCAGGGGAAGAGGCACGTGGGGGAGGGAAAATGATAAATTCCGTTTTGGATAGATTGAGTTTGAGGAAGTGGTGTGACATCCAAAGTGATATATCTGATAGTAAATTAGTGATACGTGAGGAAAATTAAGGAGTGAGTTGAGGGGCAGAGAAATAGATTTGAGTGTCGTCAGCGTAATTAACCCTGTCTGTACTGTGTTGGCAGACCTTCATCAGCTGTAAACTAAATTTGCATACGATTTGTCCCAATAAGAAGGATAAGAATATTGAGGTATGATGATGAACTTTTATAGCAATCTGTCCCTTGTAAGTTAGGGCAGCCATGCACGTTGCAGTTTTTTTTCCTGCAACCAAAGAAATTGACACACTTTCCTCTTCAACACAGGCAATGCTAACGGGAATCAGCAATTGTCTTCTGGTGGTGTAAGCTATCCCCGCTGGGAGATGACTGATTATCGCTAGTGATATTCGTAAGAGAATCCGGCAGGCTGGTTGTGCCCAAGTTGATTGATCAACTTGGTACATTCAGCCTGCCTGTTAACTTTGAATTTTGGCCGATTCCTGCTGAACCGCCCAAGATTCGAACCTCGTATGGCTGGCCTTACTCTGAATATTACAATTGATACCTCTATATAAACCTACTCCAAAGGAAAATAACGGGAAAAGTAAGAATATTTAGTTATTATTTTAAGGTATGCCGTGTGAACAGGACCATATTATTTTAAGGTATGCCGTGTGAACAGGACCATATGAAAAACATATAGGGGGGGGGGGGCACTAAAACTTGGCTTGCTGTAAGAAATACACTTTAGCGGGGGTATGTGTGCCTAAGGTGACATCATAGACCACAAGAGGCCAGCTCAGCTATATGCTACCTTTTAAAACCTTACTTACATTCTGTATATCTCTCTTTGCAACTTGACATGATGCTAGCTGTCACTAATAAATGGGCTATGGGGAGAGAGCATGAGTCTGGTCTGCTGCCTATAATAACTTCCATTATAAGAGCATTAGGTGGTGGTGGGGGGCCATTCCAGCCATTTACAGTTCTTATCAATATTACAGGAGATCTAAAGACTCCCCTGTTCTGCACTTACCCAGCTTCTAATGCAGGTTGTCAGTGTTCGTCAGCTTTCTGTCAACCAGTAATGGGCATCATGGATAAACACTTGGGAAGGGGAAAGTGTCTGTGTTCCCTGTAGCATCCAATCAGATTTTAGCTCTTGTTTTCCTAGTCTACCTTGAATTCCAATCCCGGCAACTATTTACAAAGCTCTAGCTCAATGCCAAGCTTTAGAGGGGGCAATCTGTCTTCCAGTCTGGAGATGCTTTAATTAAATTGTTACATAATTGGTTCAATCTGTGAAGCAAAAGTATCATAGATTATAAACATTAATGAGAAAGAAATGAGCAATAATTTTGAACTGGAGTAACACTGAGACATCAGTTGAATCCTATACAGTGCATCCGGAAAATATTTACAGTGTTTCACTTTTTCAACATTTTGTTATGTTAGTCTTATTTTAAAATGGATTAAATTCATTATTTTCCTCAAAATTCTACAAACCATACCCAATAATGACACCATTAAAGAAGTTTGAATTCTTTGCAAATTTAAAATCAAAAATTACATGTAAATAAGTATTCACAACCTTTGCTCAATACTTTGTTGAAGCACCAATTACAGCCTGAAGTATTTTTGAGTATGATGCTACAAGCTTGACACCCCTATTTTTGGGCAGTGTCTCCCATTCTTCTTTGCAGGACCTCTCAAGCGCCATCAGATTGGATGGGGAGTGTCGGTTCAAGTCTGGGCTCTGGCTGGGCCACTCAAGGACATTCACAGAGTTGTCTCGTAGCCGCTCCTTTTTTTTGGGCTGTGTGTTTAGGGTCATTGTCCTGTTGGAAGATGAACCTTTGCCCCAATCTGAGGTCCAGAGTGCTCTAGAGCAGGTTTTCATAAAGGATGTCTCTGTACATTGCTGCATTCATCTTTCACTCAATTCTGACTAGTCTCTCAGTTCCTGCCACTGGGAAACATTGGCATGATGATGCCAGCACCATGCTTCACTGTAGGGATGGTATTGGCCAGGTGATGAGCGGGGCCTGGTTTTCTCCAGACATGACGCTTGTCATTAAGGCCAAAGAGTTGAATATTTGTTTCATCAGACCAGAGAATTTTGTTTCTCATGGTTTGAGAGTCCTTCAGGTGTCTATTGGCAAACTCCAGGTGGGCTGTCATGTGCCTTTTACTGAGAAGTGGCTTCTGTCTGGCTACTCTACCATACAGGCCCGATTGGTGGAGTGCTGCAGAGATGGTTGTTCTTCTGGAAGGTTCTCCTCTCTCCACAGAGAAATGCTGGAGCTCCGTCAGAGTGACCATCGGGTCCTGACTAATGCCCTTTTTCCCTGATTGTTCTTTTTCGCCAGCCGGCCTGCTCTAGGAAGAGGCTTGGTGGTTCCAAACCTCTAACATTTATGGAAGATGGAGGCCACTGTGCTTATTGGAACCTTCAATGCTGCTGAAATGTTTCTGTATCCTACCCCAGATTTGTGCCTCAATACAATCCGGTCTCAGGGGGTCTACAGACAATTTCTTGGACGTCATGGCTTGGTTTTTGCTTTGACATGCACTGTTAACTGTGGTACCATCTATAGACAGGTGTGTGCCTTTCCAAATCATGTCCAATCAACTGAATTAACCACAGATGGACACCAATCAAGTATAAACATCTCAAGTATGATCAGTGGAAACAGGATGCACCTGAGCGCAATTTTGAGCGTCATGGCAAAGGCTGTAAATACTTGTGTACATGGGATTTTTTCCTTTTTATTATATATTTACAAAGTTTTCAGCCAAACTTCTTTTGTGTTGTCATTATGGGGTATTGTTTGTAGAAATTGGAGGAAAATTAAGAATTTAATCCATTTTGGAATAAGGCTGTACCCAACATAACAAAATGTGGAAAAGGTGAAGCGCTGTGAATACTTTCTGGATGCACTGTACCATATCAATAGCACATCCGGTCAGATCTGTGAACCATTTTCAGAATTGTGCAATCTATCAATAGTCGTTCTTTCTGTTCTTTACAAAAAAGGGAAAAAGGTATAGTTGGAAAGGGAGAAAATTTAGGCCCCCGTCCCCAAATATTGAAATAGACAAGAACGGAACCCCTAGCAGGATTTTAAAGGCCCAGATAACTACTTATTCACAGATCATAGAAAGTGCTAAAAAGTAAAATCACAAATACAATTTCTATTAGGAAAACATTCATTAAAAAAAAATCTATTTTAGGCTAGTGTAATAGTTTGATGCCAAAGAGGATTACAACAAAATCCACAATGTTCTACATTTTTTGTTGATGTCACGACCAATACATTGTGACTGTGTTTCAGAATTGGTTTCTTTCTTCAGGGGTGCATGATAGTAGAACACAATCACGTCTAAAAATAAAACCTACAGATATACGTAAGCGATCAATATTACAGGTTACAGTACATACAAAGCTGTTTGATATTGGTTGCTTACGTACAGTGGGGATCGAAAGTTTGGGCACCCCAGGTAAAAATTTGTATTAATGTGCATAACGAAGCCAAGGAAAGATGGAAAAATCTCCAAAAGGCATCAAATTACAGATTAGACATTCTTATAATATGTAAAAAAAAAAGTTAGATTTTATTTTCCATCATTTAGACTTTCAAAATTACAGAAAACAAAAAAATGGCGTCTGCATAAGTTTGTGCACCCTGCAGAATTTAAAGCATGTATTGCTTCCTGGCGACGCATTAAGTTGCGAAATGCATAGAGGCTGCGGGACCATTGCCAGCTTGTCATGTCCAGCCTGAGTATAACGAGGCTGGGAACGCAGGCGACAAAGTGAGGCATCACACGTGTGGACCAGGACATACTCGTACACTTGTATACTCCTATTTACGGCTGGATTAGCTCAGTGACGGCTCCCAGGCACTTTTACATGTGAGTGGAATAACTCTATATGTTTTAATCATAATAAATTCTTTGATATACTACACCATGATAGTCTTTTATATGTTACATGAGTGGATATAGAACGAGACTACAGCCAAAGCATTGGGAGTGATTGCTGATAAACCTGAGAGAGGGAGTGGTTATCCATATGAACCAAAGGCAGATTTCTGGGTCCATCTGGTGAGTTGCCATTTTATCCGGTGACGGTGTAGGCACTATTTGCGGTGAAGGTGGAAACATAGCTGGGCATCACTGCAAGAAATTATCTATTAAGGACTTTCTTAGCACATATACATATATATTTTTTTATTTTATTTTTTATTTTTATATTTTTTTGTATAAAATACATTTTTTTTTGCTTTCTTGGGGCACATTTAGCCTGTGGATTGTAACAGTAGCATATTTGAAATCTTTTTGGATTTATTTCACATTTTTTTGATGGATTGAGAAATTCATATGTTATAGTTTGGCACAGGGCACTGTATTGGTATTTATTTCACACTATTTATTGATTGTTTGCACATTAATTCAAGTTCACAGGATCAGTGGTGGTAAAATGTTTATATAAGTTAGCGCAATACACTTCACAGTGTAAAATTAGCCAGAAACTGGACAATTTAAATTAGTAAATCTAGGCCCAAATTTACTAGAGACAAAGGGCCAGATTCACAAAAGAGATACGACGGCGTATCTCCTGATACGCCGTCGTATCTCTGAGATACGATTGTCGTATCTATGCGCCTGATTCATAGAATCAGGTTACGCATAGATAGCCCTAAGATCCGACAGGTGTAACTATGTTACACCGTCGGATCTTAGGCTGCATTTCTAGGCCGGCCGCTAGGTGGCGATTCCATTGCGGCCGGCGTAGAATATGCAAATGACTAGTTACGGCGATTCACAAACGTCTGCTTTGCCCGTCGATCTAAATTTACGTAGTTTCCGTAGAGATGCGTCGCGTAAAACTAAGCATGCCCTCTAGGTGGTCTAAGCAATGTTAAGTATGGGCGTCGTTCCCGCGTCGAAATTTTAAATTTCACGTCGTTTGCGTAAGTCGTCCGTGAATGGCGCTGGACGCCATTTACGTTAACGTCAAAACCAATGACGTCCTTGCGACGTCATTTAGCGCAATGCACGTCGGGTAATTTGACGGACCGAGCATGTGCAGTACGTCCGGCACGGGAACGCGCCTAATTTAAATGGTGCCCGCCCCATTTGAATTAGGCGAGCGGATTTACGTTACACCGCCACAAGTTTACAGGTAAGTGCTTTGTGAATCAGGCACTTACGCTGTAAACTTGCGGCAGTGTAACGTAAATGGGATACGTTACGCCGCCGCTGCGCAACGTATTTGTCTGTGAATCTGGCCCAAAGAGCACAGGCTGGGGTTTGTTTTATAACAAGAAATACTGCAGAGCATACAACCGTGCAAAACTGGACATAAACGGCACAGGTTTTATCAGGAATAATAGGCCAAAATATTTGACAAAGACAGCAGACAGATGATTTGCTACATTAGTATAAATTTAGACAGCAGCAGGATAAATTTACTGAGCAAGACTAGGCCTAAATTTACAAGAAACAAAACACAGTCTGGGGTTTTACTATACGAATTAAGATACTGCAGGATATTCAACAGTTTTAAATTGGCCACCAGCGGAACAGTTTTCTTTATGATTAATAGGTCTACCTTTTAATTAATCTATGGGAATAGGCAGGGCTTTTTTCCTCAGAGAATAGATGCAGGTACTCCCCCCTTTTACCTGCCCCCTACCCACCTTTCAGTATCATCCCTTAGTTCCAATCCTACCCACCTTTTAGTAAAACCCCCTTTGGGAAAATACAGAACCAAGTATAATTTTGTGGTGCTACATAATTTGTATGGAATTTCTTAATGATAATAAGGGAAAGCAGTAAAATAGTAGATTACCTGTAGCCAGCAGTAATAGATCCCCCAGCAAAAATAGATCTCCCAGAAACAATAGACCCCCCAAAAAACAATACCTCCCCTACCAAATAGACCCACCTCAGCAACAATAGATCTCCTAGCAGCCAGCATCAATAGACTCCTCCCTCAATAGTAGATCCCTCCCAGCAACAATAGTCCCTCTGCAACAATAGATTTTCTCTAGAGATAATAGATAGCCCCAGCAGCTAGGAGCCCTCCAGTGCACCCCTTGACATTGCACACATTCAGCGCCAGAGGTTTTAGAACTGCATTCCCTCTCGTTTTCGCTGAGGAAAATGCAGTTAATGTGATAAAATGGGAGGGGATTTTGGAGCACATTATTCTTGCACATTTTTTTCTTTCAAACAATGCAGTAGCTTCCTGCAAACAAAATGTAGCTTTAGGAGCAGATGGTCAGTACCAAGTGAATGCCACTCTTTGAGCACCCCAAAAATCCTTATCAATATAAAAAAAAAAAAAGCAAAAGAAATAAAAACCCCTAAATACCACACTGAAACAAAAGCCTGCTCCTTTCTTAGGGGAAGTCTTTAAAAAAAAAAGAGTACGCAAAAGCTCCCTTTATTACCCCTTCTAAGCCATCTGGCCGTAGTTAAGGCCACACAGTGCATTTTTCTTTTAACCACTTAAGGACCCCTTCACCCTGATATACTTCGGCAGAAGGGCACGGCTAGGCACAGGCACGTACCTGTACGTCGCCTTTAAGAGCCCAGCCGTGGGTCGTGAGCGCGCCGCCTGCGGACCTGATCGCCTGTGTTAGGGAACGACGATCAGTGACGTCACGCGCACAGCCATGCCCCCCACAATAAGAACACTCCCTTAGGGCACACTTAACCCCTTCAGCGCCCCCTCCTGGTTAACCCCTTCACTGCCAGTATCATTTTTACAGTAATCAGTGCATTTTTATAGCACTTTTCGCTGTGAAAATGTCAATGGTCCCAAAAATGTGTCAAAAGTGTCCGATGTGTCCGCCATAATGTCGCAGTCACGAAAAAAATCACTGATCGCCGCCATTACTAGTAAAAAAAAAATTATTAATAAAAATGCCATAAAACTATCCCCTATGTTGTAAACGCTATAACTTTTGCGCAAACCAATCAATAAACGCTTATTGCGATTTCTTTTACCATAAATATGTAGAAGATCACGTATCGGCCTAAACTGAGGGAAAAAAACGTTTTTTTATATATTTTTGGGGGATATTTATTATAGAAAAAAGTTAAAAATATTGAATTTTTTTCCAAATTGTCGCTCTATTTTTGTTTATAGCGCAAAAAATGAAAACCGTAGAGGTGATCAAATACCACCAAAAGAAAGCTCTATTTGTGGGAAAAAAAATTGTTTGGGAGCCACAACTGCGCAATTGTCAGTTAAAGCGACACAGTGCCGAATCGCAAAAAGGGGCCAGGTCCTTTACCTGCATAATGGTCCGGGTCTTAAGTGGTTAAAGAATTTTTATTATTATAATACATTATTTAACCACTTCAGCCCCGAACCATATTGCTACTCAATGACCGGGCCCCTTTTTGCGATTCGGCACTGCGTCGCTTTAACTGACAATTGCGCGGTCAATTGGCGTCCTTTTTTTCCCACAAATAGAGCTTTCTTTTGGTGGTATTTGATCACTTCTGCGGTTTTTATTTTTTGCGCTATATACAAAAATAGAACGAAATTTTGGAAAAAAAAATGAATATTTTTTACTTTTTGCTATAATAAATATACCCAAAAATATATAAAAAAAAATGTTTTCCTCAGTTTAGGCTAATACGTATTCTTTGACATATTTTTCATAAACAAAAATCGCAATAAGCGTTTATTGATTGGTTTGCGCAAAAGTTGTAGCGTCTACAAAATAGGGCATAGTTTTATGGCATTTTTATAAATATACTTGTTTTACTAGTAAAAGCGGCGATTAGCGATTTTTTTCGGTACTGCGACATTATGGCGGACACTTCGGACACTTTTGAGACATTTTTGGGACCATTGGCATTTTTATAGCGATCAGTGCTATAAAAATGCATTGATTACTATAAAAATGCCACTGTCAGGAAAGGGGTTAACATTAGGGGGCGGGGAAGGGGTTAAGTATGTTCCCTGGGTGTGTTTTAACTGTAGGGGGGGTGGACTCACTAGGGGAAATGTCTGATTGCTGTTCATACATTGTATGAACAGAAGATAAGGCATTTCTCCCCTGACAGGACCGGTAGCTGTGTGTTTACACACACAGCTCCCGGTCCTCGCTCTGTAACGAGCGATCGCGGGTGCCCGGCGGTGATGACGTATAGCTACGTGATCTCGCCCAGCAGAGCCGATCTGCCGCCGTATAAATGCTGGTCGGCAAGCAGTTAATAGCGCTTTATCATATTAAAGATGATATGAGATTTTAGTATTTGGGTTAGCAACGTTAAATGTTCTTCCTGTGCATTGAATGGATGCAAAAATATCAGTAGTCATCACTGATTAGATTAGGTAGGTTAATGGGACAAAATTAAGAGTACAGTGGGTGAGGATAATGGCGTGTAGAGCCTAGTACACACTGTTTTTTTTGTTCAACCCAGGAGCTCCCCCGCCAGAACACTCCGGGCAGTGCTCTCTGCCATTGGCTGAGAGCGCTGATCGGGAGCGAGTCGGCTGCTGGTTTTCCAGCATGCTTATCTGACAGAAGCCAACCATATGGCCAAGTCCTGTCAGACTGGCTGCCATACACACAGGGCTAATATCAGACGATTTTTATTGAACCGGGCAATGTCGCCTGGCATTCGGCCCGTGTGTACTAGGCTTAATGCAGGCCATACATGGAGTTGCAGGAAAGAAATTAGCTCGAATTCCCCATCAACACAGTCAGTGTTGACAGGGGATCCCCTCCTGCTGAGCCATTGTATTCTCCTGACGAAGGAAGCCATCCCGCCAGTGGTTATTGCTAGCAGCTTTACCAGCCTGTAGCGATAATCGGATGTAATATCTGGCAGGCTGGTTGTACCCAAGTTGATAGAGTGATCGATCAACTTGGGCACATTCAGCCTGCCCATACATTGTTCAAATCTCGACCATTCCCGGCTGAACCAGCTGAGGTTTGAATCGTCTATGGCTGGCCTATGTTCGTACAGGGACAGGGGACAATGCCAGTGTTCTGCATAATGTGTATGTGCTATATAAGTTTGTGAATCGGTTAAATTACTTTTTGTATTCAGCATGCCGTAGGGCACATGTGTCAAACACAAGGCCCACGTGCCAAATTTCATGTGGCCCTCGCACCCAGGCGGAGGAATGGAAGTGAGATGTGATCAGCCTGTGAAATATGATTGCTGCACATTATGCAAAGCAAACCCCCTAAACCTTGCACTCTGTAGGTAGTGCACTCCTGAACTCTGGATTCTGTAGGTAGCGCACTCCTGAACTCTGCACTCTGTAGGTAGTGCACCTATGAACAGTGCACTGTCTATGTGGCGCACCCCTGAACTCTGTAAGTAGCGCTCCAATGAACTCTGCACTCTGTATGTAGCTCACTCCTAAACTCTGCATTCTGTACGTAAAGCACCCCTGAACTTTGCACTCTGTATATAGAGCACCTCTGAACTCTGCATTCCGTACGTAGCACCCCACTGAACTCTGCACTCTGTATGTAGCACACCCCTGAACTCCACACACATCACACTCCCAATATTTTTTGCCCCCTTAAGATCCTCCCACTGTTAGTACAATTTGGCCACACCCATCATTCAATGTGGTTCGGTGGGGGATGTGGTTTTTTTCTTGCACCTATTCGATGAGAAAAAAAGATATAAAAACAGGTTGCCAAGCTGCAGTTTTACTGCCTGCTTCCCCAGCCACCCACCCACATTGTAATATTACATCCAGACAGTGTTGTACACATGTTAGCGCTTCTATGCTTTGCTTCTTGACCACAGCATTTTTAACTCAAGGTACAGAATTTGGCCACCTGTCCAACTTGCCCATTGAGTTTAATGTGGCTGCATGGCATCCACAAGCCGAATGCTAAGCTTGAAGTTGTGGCAAAGTCCTGCAATGTACAATTGACTTTTACGCAGTTAAAAAATAAAAGTAAAAAAAAACAGGTGATCAGAAGATAGCAATATGCCTCCTGAATGCCAATCATCGCTACGCATCACTTCTCAGAGGGCGTATGGTAGTACCTCTAATGTAAAAGAAGCCTTACTAAGTGTTCAACAGCAGAAGAAGCACGTTTTGGCTCCTTTTTTAACAAGCAGATCCAGGGAGATCATCCTTGATTTAGAGGCTGGATGGAGTCAACTTTTCTTTTTGGACTTGTCTCTATTTTTTAACTCAGAGGACTACATTGAGTCAGAGACATGGACACCAGAGATATCTCTTCCAATTTTCTACACCCCCTATAAATTGAGACTAACATGATCCCAAGTCTACAGTAACAGGTTCTTTTATTTAATGAGTTAACTTTTGCATGTTAAATTGCAGTTTTTGGGACAAATTCCCTATACAGATGAAGCCAAAATGCGCCCATCTGTTCCCTATCTGGTGGGGATAATGATACACACACATGGGCCCTCCGGCCACAGACGAGATGCACAGGTGGAAGATGGGAAGAGCAGCCTATAGTCAGAGTGACAGCCCGCGAGATGCTGAGACAGGCTTTAACGCTGAGTACTGGGATGGGAATTGAGAGTGGAGAATTACAGCAAACATTTCCTTCTAATTTATCTTTGGAGCTCTGTGCCAGAATCACATTTGGCATGGTTGAGAGGGAGTAATTGAGCAATAATGAACTCTGAGGTGTCCTATAATTGAGGACTGAGCATTGTGAGCTGTGCCAAAACCATAAATGCCTAAGAATTTGCGGGCGGATGCAATCTCTTAACTCTATCTGTAAGTACAGCTTAGCAATGTTCCCCTGTGGTATACCCATACTGTAATGAATTATAGAAATCCATCATTAGGACTCTTAAGCTTTTATCAAGGGTGGGGCAGGGGGCCAGATATTACTACGACCCACTATGGCTGACTTCCATATGCATGCAGCCATTAGGATGGCACTTGGGCGCCGTAGTGGCGCGTCCATTACCTGCTATCCGTTGCCATTTTTATAGTCGAGGAGGGGAGGTGGCCAATCGAAAAAAGGCTCACACTATCGTTTCTGCAAAGTGTCGCTTATCCTTTTAGCAGCAAAGAGGTTTTTTTTTTCTTTTAAATCACCCTTGCGGCCTTGTGTTCTTCGTTAATGCAAAATGATAGATTGGTCTTGCTTGTAAAGTATTGTCTATAAAGAGAGAGGGAGGAATGGCTATATTTCTGGGGCACGTTAAATCAGTCTGTATGTCAAATCTAAAAGCTAAAGATCAGATGTGTAGGCAAGCAACTGAATTGACATTTGGAGTACATATGGGTGAACTCATTTGCCTGCCAAACAATATATAATTCCATTTAGAAAGCCTTGTGATCCAGGCACCTCTGTTAGAAAGCATAGCTGGGTCCCTGACCACAATATTCTTTATGGCAGCTAAGCAATAAAGCTTGGTCAGGGACACCCCACCCCATTCACTGATGAGATCATTCCTGATTTTAGGTGGGTTGTGTACTATGGCTGGAGAGAACACATAGTAAATAGGATTTATCACTCATAAATAGAGAGCTATTGGAACTGCTCTCTCTGTTTCTCGAATGTGGTAGAGACGGGGCTGTGGGTAGATGTTAGTCCGGTTGAAAAAAGACACTAGTCCATTTAGTTCCACTTATAAAAAAAAAGAAAAAACACACACATGCCAATATAAAACCTCCACAGAACCTACAGCTCTTTCAGGCCCTGTACACACCTCCGAGGAACTCGACGGGCAAAACTCATCGTTTTGCTCGTCGAGTTCTGTGTGAAGCCGCCGAGGATCTCGGCGAGCCAACTTTCCTCATTGAACAACGAGGAAATAGAGAACATGTTCTCTATTTGGCTCGACGAGGAACTCGTCGGCTTCCTCGGCCGAAAGTGTACACACGGCCGGGTTTCTCGGCAGAATTCAGCTCCGATCGAGTTTCTGGCTGAATTCTGACGAGAAACTCGGTCGTGTGTACGGGGCCTCAGAGGAAAGCAACTAGGAATACATCCAGTTCTTTTTGTAAAGCAATCTACTGAGCTGGCCAGAACCAGCTTTTGAGGGAGTATATTCCACATTTTCACATTTCCACATAACTCAACACCAGGTTCACTTGCCCCCTTATGTATTATACATGTTGATCATATCCCCCCTTAATTTCCTCTTCTCAAAAGTGAATAAATTAAGTTCCTCTATACTTTCCTCATAGCTGAGCTTCTCCATGCCTCTTATCAGTTTGGTTGCCCTTCTCTGCACTTTCTCCAGTTCCCTAATATCCTTTTTGAGAACAGGTGCCCAAAACTGAACAGCATATTTCAGATGAGATTTTACTAATGATTTGAACAGGGGCAAATTGATATCTCTCTCCCTAGAGTCCATACCTCTCTTAATACAAGAAAGAACCTTTCTCACTTTGGAAACCGCAGCTTGGCATTGCATGCTATTATTAAGCTTATGATCTACCAGAACACCCAGATTCTTCTCCATCATTTTTTTCCCCAGTTGTACTCCCCCTAGTATGTATGATGCATGCATATTCTTAGCCCCCAAGTGCATAACTTTACATTTATCAACATTAAACCTCATTAGAAGCCCAATTAAACAGAGCATTGAGGTCGGCTTGTAAGTTGGGACATCCTGTAAGGAAGTTATTCCACTGCATAGCTTATTGTCATCTGCAAACACTGAAATGGTACTTTTAATCCCAGACCCAATATAATTTTATACATATATTAAAAAATAAGGGTCCCAACACTGAACCTTGGGGTACACCACTGATAACCTTAGACCATTTAGAGTAAGAATCATTAATCGCTACTCTCTGAATTCTGTCTTTTTAGCCAGTTTTCTATCAATTTAAAAACGTAATTTTCTTAGCCTGCAGATTTTAATTGACATATTAGCCGTGTGTGGGGAACTGGATCTAATGCTTTGGCAAAATCCAAGTATACTATATCCACAGCCACTCCTTTGTCTAAGTTTTTGTGTACCTCCTCATAAAATAAATCCATGCTGTCTAACTTATCTTCTAGCAATAACTCTATGTGGTCTTTTATTAAACTCTCCAGTATCTTCCCAAACTAACTAGTCTGTAATTACATGTTAAAGACTTTGATCTGTTTTTAAACATAGACACCAAAGGGAGATCTCTGTTGTTTTGACCACACTTCTCTTTACGTTTGGTATGGGACACCCCATCCCATAATGGGATAGTGATATATTATCTTGGTTAGACCATGTTAGCTTTCTCATTACTTAAAAATTGTTGAGATGGAATAAGGGACACCTTTTCAACACAAAATATGTAGGCAAAGGACACATCTCTTATGTGGACCATGGAGAATTTATTTAAAAATGATTTGTTAAACCTTAAAGTATTTTTGTTTTACCACTATGTTTTTCTTTATCCTGGTTTAAAAAAAAAACGAATGCAAAAATGTAAAGGTTGAATATAACCTATAGTGTAGTCTAATGCCCTGTACACACCATCGGAAATTTCCGATGAAAAAGTCAGACGGACTTTTTCCATCGTAAATTCCGACCGCGTGTTTCCCCCATCGAATTATTTCCATCCGGAATTCCGAGGAATTCCGTCGGAGTTTAGATGGAGAACATGTTCTCTTTTACTCTGATGGAATTCTGTCGGAATTCCGATGTGATTTTGGTCAGACGAAAGTCCGACCGTGTGTACTGGGCTTGACACTTTTGGTAGTCAAAGAGTACATTTTTGTAGAGCTATACATCACACAAAAAATAGGGAAAACTGAGGAGGTACGAAATACAGAGGGATTACGTTCCAAAAGATGGACAGTCCCTCAAAATAAAGGACAGTTGGGAACTGTTCCTTTCTCAGTATATAATTACATGGAAAGACATAGCTCGCCACTGTCCCTCATATGGAGATCTCTACGACTTAGCTATGACTAAGCACTGAACAGCTATATACCCCACTGCTTGCTGTGCTTTGTAGTGCCTGTTTTCCTTTTACCATTAAAGGCCATTTTTTTAGGGTTTCTTTGGTGTGCGGCTGTCCATATATTCTCCTCAAAGTTTGACTATTGGGTAAAACACGTTAGAGGGGACTATCATTGCACTGCCTTTTGGGATCTTTTTATACAATAAATGCAGAATTCAGTGACCTATACCGGTGTGCAGCAGTCTGTCATTCCTGGATCAGGTTTATGAACATAGATGTGAATAGAAAACAATTCAAGAGGAATTGATGGACAAATGGACTTTCTAGGCACCTTCATATAAAAATACAAAATGTAATGTTACACAAAGAAATAACATCTAAATACATATAAAATAGAAAAAGAAAATTATTGATAAAAACAATACAATACAGTATTGGGAACAACAGGTGACCCTCTAACAGGAGTAACTCAATAATAATGTAAGTAATTGGCTACAGAGATGTCTATATAGTAATTGTCTATATTGAGTATAAATGTCTCCTCGATAGGAGGTCCACAGGATCCACAATGGAAGACTTGTGCTCTACATGTTTCGCGATATATTATCGCTTCATCAGGAGACTCTAAATTATATAGAGAAAAAAACAAGTTTCAGTTAAATTAACGGATACAACAACATTAGTTTGATTTTAAACAAAGTCAAACCATAAACATTATAATGTGAAACGCTCACCAAAATATTTTGATCCTGCTTTAAACGTGTTTATAGAGCTGCCCACTCCATATAGTGCAGTCCTGGTTGCCTGATATGATGCATAAATTGGACCCAAAAGGTGCAGCGAGGCAGAATGTGGGAATGCGCCGGGTAACTAAAAAAACTAGGAGCATAGATGGCTCATGTCCATTACCCAGTGTTTAAGTGGCAGCGGGCAGAAGCAGCTTAGAGCAGAAAGGTCTGGAAATGTCTTCTAGATCCCTCTGTACTTCGTTTCTCCTCAACAATATCATTGTCATATCATTGCCTATGAAGACAATATTGTTCTTTCATAAAGATTGTAATTGGGTGAGTGAGCTGCCTTATACTTAGAAACAGGGTAAACAGGTTGAAGCCCATCTCAACGTTAAATGAAAATGGAGAAATATGTCACCCAGGCATTGTTAAAATAAAAAAAAACAGCTCTTTCCACAATACTACCCAAAGTCACTCAGCCCACTTCCTGCTCGGGGCATCACGGACATGCCCCCTCCGAGTAAAGTATGTCATCAAACCAGGCTTACAGGAGGATTCTACAGAAAACAGCACCACATCATTATTTGGTGGTGCTCTCTGCAGCATTCAGGGCACTACACCATCAGATGAAGAAGATTACAAAGAGAAACCATGGCGAACCCATGGCAACATGTTTAGGAAGCAAGGACCAATGCAAAAAATTTACGTATACACTCATGTTGTAAAAGATCAAGGTGGTGGAGGGCTCCTTGGAGGGCAGAAAACCTTGAACTGAACCTTAAAGTAAAACTATAGGCAAAACTTTTTTTTTTCATTTTGGATAGAGTAAGGGAAGGTTATAACCCCTGTCTTTTTTTTTTAATGCCATCTGTGCCCTATTGCAGAGATTTCACTTCCGTTCCCATAGCCAAACAGGAAGTGAGGGGAAATTCCTGAAAATGAATGGAGTTCCTTTGGGACCACCAGGCCATCAAAATTAAAGCAATGGTGAATTTGCGCTTCCCTAGAAAAATGTGCTATGATAAAACAAAGAACAAGAAATGGTGATAATAAATGAATATAATTGGGTTGGGCAGGGCAACACCTGCTAATTAGCTTCAACTTATTCAGTACAGAGGACGTGAATTTATGTATAAAAACATAAGTGTGTGTGTATAAAGAAAACTTGGTAAGTATTGGGACAGAGGAAAACTCTGAGTAGGTGCTGCAAACTAAATATTGCTGGAATAAACAGCAATAAAAGAAGTGATATTAGGTGACAAATAGTGTATAGCGCAACCCCCCAACCATCAGAATTAGCATCCCCATTGGAAGATCTCCCCTCTATTATTTTTCAGTGGACACCCCAAAATTTGGGATTTTCTTTTACTTTTACTTCAATTATAATGGTAAACAGGACACATAGAGATTATGGGCCGGATTCAGGTAGATCGGTGCATTTTTAGGCATCTCATATGCGCTACGCTGACGTAAAGCAGAGAGGTAAGCACCCAATTCACAATGCAAATGCTCCTAACGTTGCGCCGGCGTAACGTAAAATCGTTGGCGTAAGCCCGCCTAATTCAAAGTAGGTGGAAGGTGGGCGTGATCCATTTAAATGAACCGTGACCCCATGCAAATGATGGGCCGAACGAACGGCATGCGCCGTCCCGTGGACACTTCCCAGTGCGCATGCTCAAAATCACGTCGGAACGAACACCGAAGATACGTCGAATCACTGAACGTAACCTACGCCCAGCCCTATTCATGTAGTACTACATAAACAACGTAAAATAAAGACTGCTGTTCCGTCGTCCATACCTTTGCATGGGATGCGCCTCCAATATGTGGAATAACTTTTCGCCGGACGTACGCCTTACGTAAATGGCGTAGAATACTGCGAGGGGCGCAAGTACGTTCGTGAATCGGCGTATCTCAGTCATTTGCACATTCGACGCCTAAATCAATGGGAGCGCCCCTTGCGGCCAGCGTAAATATGCTCCCAAGATACGCCAGCGTAGGAAGGTTACGTCGGTCGGAGGAAGCCTATTTTCAGGCGTATCTAGTTCTATGGGCACGGCGCATAGATACGACGGCGCACATTTACACTTACGCGGCGTATCTGTAGATACGTCGGCGTAAGTGCTACGAGAATCTGGGCCATAGTGTATATGCAGAAGATGCTTTAAGGCCTTGTACACACGAGCGGATCTGTCCGATGAAAAAGGTCCGCGGACCGTTTTCATCGGACATGTCCGCTAGCAGATTTTGGTCTGATGGTTGTACACACCATCAAACCAAAATCCCCGCGGACAGAGAACGCGGTGACGTATACGACACCGACGTTCTCTGACGCGGAAGTTCAATGCTTCCGCGCATGCGTCGAATCACTTCGACGTCATGCGCGGGTTCTCGGGCGAGCGGACATGTCCGATGAGTCATACTGACCATCGGACATGTCCGGCGGACATGTTTCTTAGCATGCTAAGAAACATTTGTCCGCTGGAAACCTGTCCGATCCGCCGGAAAATTGTCCGGTCGGACGTACAGACGACCGAACATGTCCGCGGACCAGTTTCAGCAGACATGTTCGGTCGTGTGTACCAGGCCTCAGTCCTATTTTTTCTGCTGTTGATTAGGAAATTAAAAGAAAAACCTGTTTTGGGCCATTAGTCTATCAAAGACAATGTAAACAATAAAAGGTGATTTCTGATTGGCTGCCGTAGGTTGCAGCACTTTTCACATTGCATTAGGACTTGGATAATGATGACATATCTGTTTGCACACCCCAACCTCTCCAGAAATCCCCTGGCTGACAAGTCACATTAACTGGTGGAGCTGAATTATTTTGGTCAGTTGGTATTGAGTGATGCCAGCATCAGGAGTGTCACCATGACCCCTTTTCTCCATGTATACATGCCCCCCCCCCCCCTTCCATAGGACGAATCTTACTCAGCCAGTTTGATGGTTCATGTATGTAAAATACCAATATCCATCAGAAGGCTTTTGGCGGTTGGTTAGTGACTGCATGTCAACCAGCCAAAGATAACTTTTCACCTTTTGAAATAAGCCCAATAGAGAAGTAATGGAATTTTAATTAGGAACATTTAATCTTTTGCAGGTGTCTCCTATTAGAAAGATGATCTTGTCCCTTTCCATTGTGTGGAGCGTCAGTCACCTGTCATAGGCCCCACCGGACACACCGAGATCTACAGGGTTCCTTGTCTCAGCCTTTGACGTGGGGATAGTAAGCTTCTTTACACAAACCTTGTTACATGCTGAGGAGTAGACTGCAGTGCCCTACTCTGCACAATACACATGATCTGTAGGGAGTGGCACAAACAGCAGCTTGCCGTGCATCTGCTCCATCACATCAACAAAGGTAACCCCGCTCATGAAGCCAGTAAGCCTACATTCCAGGCTATACAAGCTAGCCAATACTGAGATGCTCTGTTCAGTAAGCTGACAGCCCTTGGAGAACATATCAGTTATTGTAGGCCCAACCTGTTCAGTCCTTGGATTGCTGTCACTGTACAATACGAGTGTCTCAAGTGGCTTTTAGCCTGCCATTGTATGATGGTTTATAACTGCAGACATGCTACAGATGCGGTTGGAGTCTGGAGGTGTGCTGCAGGAGATTGTCAGAGACTGGGGACATTAGAAATCAGCCCTTTACAAATCAATTATTTTACTCCGAGTACTGACTGCTGGGGTCTGCTCATTATATTAATTATAATTATCATTATAATATATGTGGCACTTCCCCCTGTGAGGGCCGCTTAATGATACTTGACCCCAATGATTGCCCTGACCTTGCAAATCCCTCGACACCTCTGACACCTTGGGTTCGGACATTTCAACAATAGTAAATGCAATACACAGACACCAAATTAGGACATAGTAATCAAATAAGTCTTTACTTAGAGTTTGGCAGTTCGCAACAGAATGTGACTTAAGCAAATATAATTCTTTTGTCAGACGCTTGGCACAAATAAACAAGAAGATTGAGGATATAAAACTTTAGTAGAATACAGAACAGCAACCATTAACCTGATTAAGACCTATGGCCACAGGTCAGAAAAGGAGAATGGCCAGTTTTATGTCAGACTATACTCTTTTTTGCCTCCTGCCGCCACAACCCCCATAAACACAGATACTCAATAATATTCAACAGGTTGTACACACTATATAGGGCCCTGGTCTCTAGGAAGAGAGTTCTTTGGTAATATAGGCCGGTAAGGTACCCAACATTTCTTCTAGTGGGGGGGGGGGACAGAAGAGTTCTTCCCAGATAGCAAGGATACAAATTTGTGACAGTGTTGAATTGTAATGCCATGTACACACAACCGGTTTTCTTGTCGGATAAAAAAAAACGATAGTTTTCCCGACGGAATTCCGGCCAAGCTTGTCTTGCGTACACACGGTCAGACCAAATTCCACAAGTCCAAAGCGTGATGACGTACAACACGTATGACGGCACTAAAAAGGGGAAGTTTAATTCCAATGGCGCCACCCTTGGGGGCTGCTTTTGCTGATCCCCGTGTTAGTAAAGGTTTGGTGAGAGACGATTCGCGCTTTTCAGCCTTGTGCTTTTCAGTCCGTTACAGCATGACGAATGTGCTATCTCCATTACGAAAGCTAGTTTTACCAGAATGAGCGCTCCTGTCTCATACCTTTTCCGTCGGAAAAAGCATACAGATAAACAGTTTTCCTGCTAGGATTTTTCCTGACGGGAAAAAAGAGATCAAGCTCTCTTTTTTTTCTGCCAGTTTTTCGGTCGGAAAAACTGCGATGGAGCATACACACGGTTGAAATTTCCAGCCAAAAGCTCGCATTGCAGTTTTTCCAATAGGAAACCCGGTCGTGTGTACGAGACACTAGAGCCCTTTCACACTGGGGCAGGGGGCGGTAGCGGTAAAGCGCCACTAGTTTTAGTGGTGCTTTACTGCTGTTATGGCGGCACTTTGGCACCGCTATTCGGGCAGGAGCAGGGTGTTTAAAAAGAGTTAAAAGTGCCTGTGTAGCTTTGGCAGCGCTGCCCACGCATTTCAATGGGCCGGGGCGGTGGAGGAGCAGTGTACACATGGCTCACAAACCGCCACAAAGATGCTGCTTGCAGGACTTTTTCTAACGTCCTGCAAGCGCACCGCCCCAGTGTGAAAGCATTCTGGTTTTCATACTGGAGAGGAGGAATTTTTCAGGCACTTTACATGCGATATTTTTAGTGCTAAAGCACCTATAAAACGCCTTCAGTATGAAAGGTGTCTAAGTCTGTTAACTTACTGCACATTTTTACTTGCAAGTTGTACACTTGCAGAGCACTGGAAGCACAAGTTCTAGTTGACACTTTTCCAATTTGTAGAAAATTTGCGTGGCAAGTCTTTAGCAAGAGCAAAGTTGCAGTGGTGAGTCTACAGCAAAAGCTCTGCAAGTCTACAGCATGAAAAATCAGCCACAGTGGCCCCTGTGGTGGGATGACTATTGTACAATGTAACGGAACCCACACTTGAAGCAGACTTGCAGAATGTTTGCAAAGAAAGTTCATCTGGAGTCATGCAATGTGGATTTGTTGCAATTGTGCAACAAACTTTTGAAGCCTGGCAAGTCTAGCAATAGTTTAATAAGTCACTTTCAAACTTGCAGCACAATTGCTTGCTATCTGGGTTGTGTTGCAGAAGTCCTGGGTCTTTAGCTAGCTCAAGCAAAGGGGCCCAATATAATTTCTGCATAATAATACCCAAATATTGCAATAGTGGATGTAAGTGTCTACTCATATGGCTTTAAAGAGAAAGGCAGAGTAAAGGTGTCGGCGTGCAGTTTCTCTTTGGGTGTCAAGAGGGTGGGCTTCCCCCCGCTCACCAATCTGGGTGATACTAGGCTCAGAGGAAGGTCCTGAAGCAGACTCCTGCGGATGCTGTGGGTGAGGATGACTTCCTGATTGTCACCAGACTGTCCAAAACTGCCGATGATGGATGCGTCCACACTCGCCTGCTGGAGGCTTTTCTTTTGCTGCCTAGGCCACAGCATTGTCTCGCTCTCCTCTGACCGTCTGGGTCACTGCTTCCAGATGAAGACCGTGGTCCCAAGAGACCGGTTTTCTGTCAAAAGAGCCCACTAGTCAAAATCTCCAATTACGTCACTTTCAGTTACTCTCCAGCAGCAGCAATAATAGATTTTCAGGACTTGGCTGTTTTTACAGAACACCGGCTGAGGAGTAAAAAAAGTTGTCGCCGCCTTGGAGGCGGCCATGATGTTTGTTACTAGTGGACGGACTAACATTATCCACTCATTATATCGTGTATCGTAGTGTATAAGCTGCAGGTGTTCTGTGAAAACAGCCAAGTCGTCGAAATCTGCAATTTCTGCTACTGGAGATAAACTGGAAGGGACACTGTTGCAGATTTGACTATGTGTCCCAAGATCCTCTGCTTTTCTGTGACAAAACAAAGTCTAGGCTGAATATTAGGGAAAACAGCCTCACTGGCAGATGCTGTAAGTGTCTCCTGAGAGTGGAAGTAAACCCTCATTTCGTTTTCAGCCAAGAAAGCCGCCATCTTGGCCTCTGTTTAATCTTCAACTGCCATGGAGCTGCACATGTGATCAGTTATGACCACAGCCATTGGATGGTTTGACAGCTTGGTTGAGAGCACAACCGGGAATGTAACTGGGAATGTAACTGTTAAATCGATGGGTTTACTTCTGCTTTAAAGTGGTAATAAACCCAAAACCAAATATTTCATTAGGCATATTTCATTAGAAAAAAAAAAAATTGTTGGAAAATGCAATGTTATAACATCAACAATTCTTATTAATATTATTAACCCTACTAGAGGCTAACTGCCAAGAGTAGAAATTTCAACACAACGTATAGCAGAAATCTACATAGAGTTGTAAAATTATAATATAATAAAGCATTAGCTAGCAAAGCCGTCTTATCCAACAAATTAGGAGGGGGGGTCTAGACCCTCCCCCTGGCTCTTAAGCAGCTGAGAACAGAAGAAAGGTACTCACTTATAAAAAAAAAGGGATTAAAAAGGTATTTATAGTGTTTTTTTATACCTATACACAAATTGTTTGCCTTTCATTTCTATTTGCAACTTAATGGGAGGTTTTACAAGGTGGTCGTTTATAATCACTTTGATTGAACAAGCTGAAGTTTCGAAGCTGATTGTTATCATGCAGAGTTGCACCAGATTTTGCACTCTGTAATTTTACTAAATTGACCCCACAGTGTCATGGAAGCACTCTGTAATAAATTTTAATGTTTGATATAAAAATTTGCAATCTGTAAAAGCTAATACTTATTACAAACAGTGATGGACTGGCCATCGGCACTACCGGGAAATTTCTAGTGGGCCGATGGCTCAGTGGGCCGGTCGGGGGTCCGCGGCGATCTACCCGTCAATTGCCGACAGCGGGTAGATCGAGATTTAACGAGCATGCAGAGTAGAGCAGGAAGCATGTGTAATATGTTCTCTCTCCTGTCACGGCACTCACACTGCTCCCCGGCGGCCGCTCCTCTCTTCTCGTCCATTCCCATTTGCTTGTGACATCATCTGGGATGGACGAGAAGAGAGGAGGGGCCGCCGGGGAGCCGAGTGAGTGCCGTGACAGGAGAGAAAACATATTACACACGCTTCTTGCGCTACCTGATGTGCCCTGTGCCCCGTGTCCTGATGTGCCATGTGCCCTGATGTGCCCCGTGCCCTGATGTGTTGTGCCCTGTACCCTAATGTGCTGTGCCCTGATGTGCTGAGCTCTGTACTGTACCCTGATGTGTTGTGCTCTGGGCCGGTCTGGACGAAGTCCAGGGTCACATTTTTGTCCCAGTCCAGCCCTGATTACAAATAACTAAAATATAAATAAAACTTTATTTTTTTTAGCCTTATAAACTTTCAGAACAAAACTAAAACCTGAATAGTTTTCCTACAAAAGGTTTATTCATTTGTTTTCTTCAAGGCTTGAATGGGACATTTTGAATGAAGGATTTTATTACAAAGTCGAATAATGTTTTAATTTTTTTTTAATCTTAGTATTATTATGAACAATATTAGTATAATATAGTCTATAAAATATAATAATAATAGTGTTTAGGATACACTTTTCCTAGATCACTTTCAATCAGAAGAGAATGGTAAAGGCAAACATCTTGAAATAAAAAATGTTTACCCGACAACTGCCTAAATGTGTCACTTGGAGCTCAAGCATTGGTTCACTAGCACAAAAGAGGGAAGGTGATGTTGGATGGGGTGTGGGGGGGGGGGGTGCTTTTATGATGGAAAGAAAGGGCTTAGAGTCCCCCCAGACAAAAGAGATCTGCAAATGTTTTCAATAGATTTACTCAATAAGGAGTACATTTCCCAAAGTTTAAAAAGAGACAGAGAAAAAATGGAGTGAATGTGAAGTATTTGGTTGAAAAGCAGAACTGAATTTAATGGGGGACTTGTGAATTTATTTGTTGGGAATCAAATTTAATTAGCTTAGTACAACCCTTCAGAGACAAAGGCGTCTCAATCTGTAGCCAATCTAAATCTCGTTTCCGAAGCGGGGCTTTAGCAGAAGTCAAAAGAGAAAGGGAAGGCTTAAAAAGGGACTCTGGGGTTTGCAGGTGACTGGCACGCGTAAAAAACAAGGGGCCCCCTTTTTTCCTTTTTTGTTTTTTTGGCACAAGGCGCAATTGAAAGAGAATGGAAACAAATGGAGTTTTCCTCAGGTCTTACCTCTTTAAAGCAGCCCAGAGACAAAGCATGAAGAGGCTTAAGAGAAGACAATCTTCAGGCTACAAAGCAAACAGGAGCCATTAAGGAGATGTTTGGGGTGGGAGGCTGACAACAGGCCATGGGCTGGTTATGGGAATCTGCACAAATGGTACCTAAAGGAGTTCTTGTGTCCCTACTTAGTTGTGTGTTCACGTGTGCACTGCCAGTGCTGAATGGGGAGAACGGGCAGGGGTTCTGCTTGCTGAGCCTGTCTCCATTGTATTTGAACAGAAGTGAGGAGGGGATCCTGAGGGGCTCCACATTTAGGTGCTCATTATAAGCCAAGCAGCTGCAAAACCCATCAAGTTGGGATCATATGCCATTTATTAAGGCTGCTTTTGATTTGTTTGTCAATTTAAAGGTTGCCAGAGATATTAGATGATCCTTGGCCAATACTTCAGGTTTCAAAAGGGAGGAACAGCAATCAGGCCACATTTATCATGAAGCAGTCATGGGTCATTGACTACAGCATTAGGGTTACCCAACTCTAGACAAAAAGGTTTCTTTTTCAGCCTTGGATAGAGCGGCTAGGGATTACGTTCTCTGTCAGGTTTTAAAAGCTGTTCCCGTTCTGTAACATAGGCAGAACATAAGGAGGGAATTTCCCAAATGGGAACAAAGACACAATAAAAATGACTCTCTAACCGTTCTCTACCCTATCTAAAACCACAACCAAACTTTGGCTTGGGTTAGACTTTAAGGTTCCTGGTCATTGATTTGAATTGTGGCAAAGTGAAAATTATTTTGAAGAAGACCAGAAACAATCTGAGCATTTGTGAACATAAATCTCCCAGCAGACTAATGATGACCGATGGGCATCAGTTTCAGTTGAACAGGTAACTAGTAATTTCTAATGTAGTAAGAACCAGACGCTCCATGTACTGCAGAATGGGACAATAAACATTTGGAGTCTGATTGTGTCCAATCCCCAGAAATCTCATGCATGATACTCAATGCTGTATCCTGGCCAAGGCCTAGGGCAGCACTTTGCAGGGGGGCAGCACGAAAAGAGTCCCTGCCGGCTTGCGCTACACTGTTAGTGTAGTGCCAGTCTTATGGAGCAAACCAGGCTGAGAGGCAAATTAGTCTAGCGCCCCCATAAAGAGGTCGCACTGCTTCCGGAATGCAGGCGGCCGGCATTCCACAACTGTGGGGGGGCGTTCTGGACCACAAACCTTCATTACTGTTCTATATGTTTTCTGCTGCACCACTGGCATGGTTATATCTTCTTTTTCCTCTCCATAAAATGATCAGAAATTTGTGCTTAAAGTAGAACTATAGGCTTTTTTTTTTTATCAAAAAGGTTTTTATTGCTCACAGAACATACAGAAGATGAGAATATGACATACCATACACAATATCACTCCACCACCCTGAGTGCAGCCTACATGGTCCAATACTTACCTACGTCTCCATTTAAGAAAAATATCCTGTATGGCCCTGCCATGAGCCACATAGACTTTCTTCCAGAAGTGCCCCCACAGGTTCAGCTTTATCCTGTGCATGCACACTGCAATCTTATTTATGCCTATAATGAGATGTTCTTATGGTGACCGCCAGTGGTCTAGCAGAATAGGAATGAATAGGACCGTGGTGTGTATGTGCAATAAAACAAGGACATGTTGCGGGAGTTATCAACCTATTTCTTTACTCAATGTAGATATAAAACTTTATTCTAAGATATTGTCTAATAGACTACTTCTGCTGCTCCCGCGTTAGATTCACCCAGATCCAACAGGTTTTATCCCCCGACGAGAAGCAAAAGATAATTTGTTACGGACTTTTAGGTAGATTCAGGTACATTGGATTAAAGTTACGGCGGCGTAGCTTAGCGTGTTTAGGCTACGCCGCCGTAAATTAGCTAGGCTAGTAATGATTCTCAATATACTTGCTTTGATCAACACAAGATCGGCAGTAAAACACCGATTAGAAATCCACGATTTCTTACTACAAAACGATCTAGACTGCCTCTTTATTACAGAAAGCTGGCTCTCAGACGACTGCAACACCATTCTCGGAGAATTGGTGCCAGAAAACTATCGCATTATAACGGAAAACAGAATAGGGCAAAGAGGAGGAGGCCTGGCGGTGATCCACAAGAATCGCATTACAATCACTAAGCCAGCCCTTCAAAATCCTCTTCCATTCATGGAAACCCTTACTCTTCAACTTCAAACTTCCCCCCAGGAGACTGTTCACATTCTCCTTTGCTATAGGCCACCTGGGCCAAAATCGCAGTTTTTGCCATCATTAACGGAGTTTATATCCACTTATACCCTTAACAGCAAACACCTTTTGCTGCTCGGGGACTTTAATCTGTGGGCCAACTCCGCACAGGATCCCATTGCGGACGCCTGCATTGATCACCTGGAGGGATTAGGGCTACAGCAACTTATATGCGGGCCAACACATGCTTCAGGTCACACACTCGACCTAATTTTCAGACAAAATCTGAAAATAAGCATTTTAGAAAATGAACCATTGCCATGGACAGACCACCATGCAATTAATTTCATAATCTCCAAAATTCCCCCAGTGATAAAAGCACCCAAGCCGGTGACAATACACTGGGCTAGATCTCAGAAGAAGCTCCATTCGGAACTCTTCAAATCTACCTTGGGAAACAGAATCAAAACAATCCATCCACATCAAACAGCCGCAGATACACTGGACGCCATAAACGCAGCCCTGCTACAGTCAGCCGATTTAGTAGCACCGAAACGCAAAGCCTGCATTCGAAAAAGAAAGTCCGGCTGGTTCAACAACCAGCTGTCGCTTCTGAAGCAAGAGCGCAGAAGGGCGGAAGCCGCCTGGAAAAGAAGTCCTGCAGAGGATAACCTCATCATCTACAAGGCAATAACAACACGATATCATAAAGAAATCTTCAAAGCCAAGAAACATCATTTTTCTTTGGCGATTAACAGCGCCCTAAACCGCCCCCGCGAACTCTTCAAGATGGTCACCCAGACCATGAACCCAGGATGTCTTGAAGTCCCCAACTCAGACACCCAAGAGTTCTGCAATGAACTATCGGATTTCTTCATCAACAAAATTGAAAGAATCCGGGAAAGCATCATGCAAAACAATACCCCCCTCAACCCCACCGTCAATCAACCACAAAACACCCACAGAAACGCTCTACAATCAACAAAGTTCACTCTGGAACCGATCTCCATCGATACCACAAAAAATATCATTGGTGCTTTGCGGAACAGCACATCGCCCAATGATATCATCCCCACCAAACTGCTGAAGGAATGTGCCGACATCCTGGCACCACCCATCACACAGCTTATAAACCAGTCATTTAAGGAAGGCACAGTGCCATCCCTGTTGAAAGAGGGCACAATCCAGCCCATCTTGAAAAAACCTAACCTGGATCCCAAGGACCCAACTCACCGCCGTCCCATAACAGGCCTTAATGTTCTCTCCAAGATAATGGAGAAAGTAGTGGTACAACAGCTGCAACAGCATCTAGATACCCACAATCTACTGGATCCATTACAATCAGGCTTCCGTCCCGGACACGGGACAGAAACGGCCTTACTCAAAATATGGGACGATGCCCTCGAGGCCGCAGACGAAGGAGAATCTTGTCTCCTGGTTCTGCTGGACCTAAGCGCAGCCTTTGACACGGTAGACCACAAACTGTTACTGATGCGACTAGCCAAGGTAGCAGAAGTCGCAGAAGGTGATTTACCATGGTTTTCTTCCTTTCTTGAAAACCGATCACAAACAGTTAAATTGGGTTGTTTCACGTCGGAAAAGCGCACGGTGTCATGTGGAGTCCCCCAAGGATCCCCCCTGTCACCGGTGCTTTTCAACATCTATCTTCGCCCTCTCTTTGATATTATCAGTAGCCAAGAACTACTCTATCACTCTTATGCAGACGATACGCAACTGTATTTTCGCATCTGCAACAAAAAGGATCATCATCTCAGTTTAGAGAAATGTCTCTCTTTGATAGAAAACTGGATGACTAAGAGTTATCTTAAACTCAACAGTTCAAAAACAGAACTCCTTATGTTTCACGCCAGCCGAAAGAGTCAACTGGCAACAACCTGGACACCCCCGCCCATTCTGGGCCAAATCATCACCCCTAGCTCCAAAGTCAAAAGTCTCGGGGTCATCTTCGACACCTTCATGACAATGGACGCACAAATAGGGTCAGTAGTCAGCGGAGCGCACCATCTGTTGCGCCTACTACGCAGACTTATTCCATTTATCCCCAAAGAAGACGTAGCAGTCGTGGTGGGAACAATCGTGAATTCCAGACTGGACTATGCAAATGCCCTTTACCTCGGACTCCCAAAGTACCAAATCTCTCGTCTGCAAGTCGTACAGAATACGGCCGCCAGACTTGTGACTGGGAAAAAAAAATGGGAATCAATCTCACCTTCGTTGAGAACCCTTCACTGGCTGCCAGTAAAAGACAGAATTGCATTTAAAGCACTCTGCCTGACACATAAGTGCATCCATGGGAAGGCTCCGCAATATCTTTGCGACAAGATAGAACCTCACAATTCGAATCGCGTTCTGCGATCCACCGACCAAAATCTGGTCAGGGTACCAAAAACCAAATACAAGTCCAAAGGAGAAAGAAGGTTTGCTTTTCAGGGTCCTAGACTATGGAACGCTTTACCAACCAGCATTCGGTTGGAGGAAAACCACCTGACTTTCAGAAGACGAATCAAAACTCTGCTCTTTTGATGACATGAGACACGAACAACTAGCGCCCAGAAGCGATTCAGTTCGCATGCGCCGCGCTTTATAAGTTTTTCATTCATTCATTCATTCATTAAACATAAGTCGGCGTAGATTCTGAGTTAGGTCGACTTATCTACTGATAAGTCGGCCTAACTCTTACTGAATCTACCTATATGTCCATTATTTCTTATGTCAGGAGGTGTTCCTAGCCCACCCTCTTACTCTCTACCGATGCTGAAAAAGCATTCGATAGGGTTGACTGGGATTACTTAAGGACAACTCTGAAGTTTATGAGTTTTGGCCCAATGATGCTTTATCACATTTTTGCTCTTTATGCAACTTCGTCCGCTAGGATAAGGGTAAATGGCTCACTTAGCGAATCATTTACACTTAGTAATGGCACACGACAGGGATG
Source organism: Rana temporaria (assembly GCF_905171775.1). Lineage (NCBI taxonomy): Eukaryota > Metazoa > Chordata > Amphibia > Anura > Ranidae > Rana > Rana temporaria. The sequence continues at coordinate 138,772,035 of NC_053497.1, forward strand.
TCTTATTTCACCCCTGTTGTTTGCCATTTCATTAGAACCTTTTCTTTCAACAATAAGGCATAATCATAATATTCATGGAGTGAAAATTAAAGAGGTAGGGCATAAATTTGCCGTGTATGCAGATGATATTTTGTTTTACATCCAGCAACCTAGGATTACTCTTCCAAACATAATGGCTTCCTTACGAATACTTCAATCCTTTTCTAATTTTAAAATTAATATGTTAAAATCTGAGGTACTTAATATCTCTATTCCTTCAAGTGAAGCCAGGAAGTTATGTCCATTATTCGCATTTACTTGGCAGCCTAGAACCTTAAAATATTTAGGAGTTAAATTAACAGCCCATTTGTCAGACATATTATATTATATTTGTTTCAATATAATTATCTTCCTCTACTGAATGAAATTAAATCTGATTTACGTAAATGGACTTATATTTTTCATGCTTGGTTGGGGAAAAGAAACATACGGTAGTTAAAATGAATATCCTACCACGTATTTTATTCATGTTTCAAATGATTCCCTTTGGAGTCAGCTTTGTTTTTTTTCCCCACCCTTCAATCCTTGGTTTCACATTTTATATGGAAAGGACAACGTTCTAGAATCTCCCAGGGTGTACTGTACCGTTCTAAAAGAGCTAGAGGCTTAGCTCTTCCAAATTTTAAGATATATTGTGAACAAATAAATATGATGACACCACCCTCTAAAGTGTGTCAAAGCAATATTAACAGCGCTTAAAGAATAAGTGAATATTCTTCTAAATGTGAATCAATAAATATAAGTGAAATAAAAATAAATGATCACAAAAATACAAATTGATGACTAAGGGCCAGATTCACGTAGATGAGCGGCTGCGTAATGTATCGTAGATACGTTACACCGCAGCAATTTTTCATCGCAAGTGCCTGATTCACCAAGCACTTGCGATGAAAACCTACGCCGGCGGCCTCCGGCGCAAGGCGGGCCAATTCAAATGGGCGTGTGCCATTTAAATTAGGCGCGTTCCCGCGCCTGACCTACCATGCATGCTCTGTTTCCGAACTCCCGCCGTGCTTTGCGCAAAGTGACGTCATTTTTTCGAACGACGACGCGCGTAGCGTAATTCCGTATTCCCAGGCGGCTTACGCAAACAACGTTATTTTTTAAATTTCGACGCGGGAACGACGGCCATACTTTATACAGCAATACGATTGCTGTGTAAAGTTAAGGCATCAAAAAAACGACTAACTTTGCGACGGGAAACTAGACTAGCGGCGACGTAGCGAACGCGAAAAACCGCCGTGGATCGCCGTAACTCCTAATTTGCATACCCGACGCTGGTTTACGACGCGAACTCCCCCCAGCGGCGGCCGCGGTATTGCATCTTAAGATCCGACAGTGTAAAACAATTACACCTGTCGGATCTTATGGCTATCTATGCGTAACTGATTCTATGAATCAGTCGCATAGATAGAACAACAGATACGATGGCGTATCAGGAGATACGCCGTCGTATCTGCTCTATGAATCTGGCCCTAAATTCCTAGTCGAACCCGTGCAAACTAAGTAATGTGAGAAAAAAATTAGTTCATAAATAAGCAATCCAATGGTCTTCAGAGTCTTCCACCACACCACAAGTGTTCAGTGATCCCTTCACCCATCAAAATGGACACTCACCACAACTATATGCCTCACACTCGCGTGCTTTGGCAAACAAGCTTAAATCAAAATCACTCCAAAGTGTTGGATAGGATTCAATATCAGGTAGTGCGATCCAAATGGTTCAATATAAGCGATAAGAAAAAAAGGAAAAAAAGTGCACAATAGTGTGATACTGTATAACCAGTTTTAATAAAAACACCATGCACAAACTACAATGGTTGCACTCACAAACAAACTTGAAATTCCAGCATTGAATCACAGCAACACAAGTACTTCTTTAAATTTCCTCAACTGGTATGAAAGATGGTCACGGCGGACCTACGATCAGCCAGGGGTTCTCACCACTCCACGACACTGCAATCCAATCTAATATTGTGTAAAGGCAAAGATGCTCCAAAAAAATCGCCAAGCTTGAAACGCTGCATGACTCAAACGTGCAGCATTTATAAGCATTTATAAATATATAAGATATATTACCAAGCAATAGTCTTAACCCGAATATCAGATTGGAAATATGCAGGGGATTCCAGGTTGTGGATACAAATTGAACATATTGGGGTAGATCCACAGAGCCAGTACGCCGGTGTATCTACTGATACGCCGGCGTACTTTCAAATTTCCCACGTCGTATCGTTGTTTTGAATCCTCAAAACAAGATACGACGGCTTCTGGGTTAGATCCGACAGGTGTACGTCTTCGTACGCCTTCGGATCTAAGATGCAATTCTTCGGCTTCCGCTGGGTGGCGTTCACGGGTATGCAAATTAGCTATTTCCGACGATCCACGAACGTACGAGTGGCCGGCACATTTCTTTACGGCGTCTGTAGTCGGCTTTTTCCGGCGTATAGTTAAAGCTGCTATTTCGTCGCGTATAGTTAGACTTGCCATGTTAAGTATGGCCGTCGTTCCCGCGTTTAATTTGAATTTTTTTTTTTTTTGCGTAAGTCGTCCGTGAATCGGAATGTACGTAAGTCACGTCTATGTTAAAAAAAATTACGTCCTTGCGACGTCATTTAGCGCAATGCACGGCTGGAAATTTAGGGACGGCGCATGCGCAGTTCATTCGCGCGGAGCGCACTTCATTTAAATGAAACACGCCCCCTAATCGCCGATTTGAATTCCGCGCCATTACGCCGCTTGAGATACACTACGCCGCCGTAACTTACGGCGCAAATTCTTTGAGGATTCGAAGTTCAAAAATGTAAGTTACAGCGGCGTAGCGTATCTCCCAATACGCTGCGCCCATGCAGATCTCTGTGGATCTGCCCCACTATGTCAGAAACTGATCTATCGGCTATTGTATGGCTCCTGTGTAAATATAGAACCTTAGCACCTTCAGTATCGTCCCTGACGGTATCCACCTTGGCTATATGGGATTTGTTGCTCTCCCGATACTCATGGAAACATAATTCTCCTTTTTTATGCCCTTGTTACACCATTCCTATTTCTTGCCTGGCTTTTTAGATAAAGGGTTTAGGTCATGGTTTTTAGAGGACAAACCCCAACTTCACCATGTGACCGAAAACTCTAAAGTGAAATCTATGCAATTAATATGTGGTCCAACAATATATAGGTATATGGATATTTGGCGATACACCCAGTTATCTCATTTTGTAGGCAGTTTACCACAATCGATCTTTAAATAAATTAACTAAAGTAGAGGCAATATTCCGACAGGCGGATTCTCCCCAGCATTGTATATCGCAATTTTATAAAGCTTTGCTGTCTTCTCAAGAGACTGGATATCCAGTGTATCTAACCTGTTGGGAAACAGACCTACAATCCAGTCTTGATAATACACAAAGAGACAAGATTCTGATACTTTCTAACGTTACCTCCCTTTCTTCCAGAATAGAAGAAATTAATTATAAATTGCTTGTCAGGTGGTATTACACGCCTGTTAAATTGCATTCAACGTTCTCTTCTAACTCCCTGCTATGCTGGAGAGAATGTGGATGCCTTACTACTCATGGTCATATCTGGTGGTCATGCCCCTTTATTCAAAAATATTGGCAGGAGGTTATTAATATGGCGTCTATAATACAAAAAGACATAATTCATTTTTATCCTTGGGTTATTCTATTTCACCATACCTCACAATCAATATCTAGATATAAAAACTCAATAAACACGGCAATATCTTTAATACCGATATACTGGAAGCAAAAGTCTATACCCAACTTAGCTCAATGGTTACGAAAAATAGATGATATATGTTGTAAAAAAGAATTTAGGTACAATACTAAGGGCATGGTTGACAAACTGGGCAGGTTGTTTTGATTTTTAAACTACTTTGTTATATTATAATACGATATCAGATCCCTGATATTATAATATTATGATACTCTAATGACATTAAGTCGTCAGATGATATAATACTTGGATAGATATGATGCAATAGAAGTTTAATACTCTGGTTATTTATAACCCCAAGTCTGGAATAAAACTCAGCGCATTGGCAGTTCCTTTTTTTTGTTTTCCTCCCTTTCCTTTTTTTGTTTTTTGCATTTGTTTTGGTAAAAATAAAAAATAGCTCTATAAGCAGAGATGTTAATATTTAAATAATATATTTGCTGATTGTTTGAGTTGTTTCTTTTTTTTTCTTTAAGAGCTAAAATGCCTGATTATGTGTGTATTGTGAGGATGGGACCCTGTGCTGGGTGAGAAATGGCTGCTTTATGCCAAATTCAGGGGAGAAACACACGTTAATTGGTCAGCTGTGTTTTGGGCTTTTTAAGTCTGACCTGAACAGCATTCAGGGCCCCACCCCACAGACAGGAGGTCTGTGATAGGAGTCAGGTGACTCCCAAAGCTCTGTGCGAGAAGTCACAGAGTGGATGCATCTCTGCAGGAGGCAGAGGTCATTACTGTTGGAGCAGCAAGATATAAGCTAGGTGTGTGCTTAGCTGCAGCAGGACGTAAGCTAGATGTGTGCTTATGTCTAAGAAACTGGTAGTTCTGAGGAGCAGAACTTGGGGCCTAAGCTAAAGGCCTGAAACAGCCGGATGGCCACCCCAGCCTGCTCTGTGCCACCCCAGCCTGCCCTGTACCACCCCAGCCTGCCCTGTATCACCCAGCCTGCCCTGTACCACCCCAGCCTGCCCTGTACCACCCCAAACAGCCCTATACCACCCCAGCCTGCCCTGTACCCCCCCCAAACAGCCCTGTACCACCCCAGCCTTCCCTGTATCACCCAGCCTGCCCTGTGCCACCACAGCCTGCCCTGTACCACCCCAGCCTGCCCTGTACCACCCCAAACTTTCCAATGCCACCCCAACTTGCCCTGTCCCACCCTAACTTTCCCTGTACCACCCCTATCTGCCCTATGCCACCATAACTTGCCCTATACCACCCCAACCTGCCCAATGCCACCCTAACTTGACCTGTACCACCCAACCTTTCCCATGCCATCCCAACTTGCCCTATGCCACCCTAACTTGCACTATACCACCCCAACCTGCCCTGTACCACCTCAACATGCCCTATACCACCTTAACCTGTCCTATACCACCCCACTACACCAACCTGCCACTATACCACTCTATACTACCCTAACCTGCCACTATACTGCCCTATACTATCATTTACAGGGGCTGGTTTGGGGTGCGCCCTGTGCCCGTGCGCTGCCTGCTTGGTGCTGGGCAGCCTAGACAGAGGGGGGGTGACACCATGTTTTACCGCACCGGGTGACACCAACCCTAGTGACGCCACTGCATGCCAGACTCTCCTTATAACTGAAATATCATTTTTGGGTGGAAGTGGAGAGATCCAGGGATGATTCCCAGGTGTACTAAAGTTTGCCATATACTGTAAGACTTACTTTCTTTCAGTCCCAGGGGCTGAACAAGAGAGATCACTTGATTCTCCCATCCAAGCTAAACATTGTGGATGATCGAATCTCTCCTGCTGACTGTTGTACTCTATTTCATTTTCAGATTGAAGGCTGTCAGCAGACAGGTTGTTGACAGGGCCACCCATGGCTTGAATTCTGACTGCTTTATCAGGGATCAGTCAAAAATTGGCTCTGTGCATGGCCAGCATAACACTTAATGACATTCAGAACAATTTACTTATTTAGTCCCTGTACCAGTACAGAAAATTAGATTAACTGACAGTCAAAGTCCAACTGCCGCAAAACATGTATATTTTATTTTGGTTGGAGAGGGAAAGAGTTAGGACTTCTGTCAGCTTTGCTGTATTTGACCCCACTGCAGATATTTAGCCTGACGTCCTGTGACCACAGGGCAAGAAATATGTGTGATCATAGGCAATTCTAAATGTGTACTGGAGAATATTACCACATCCTATGCCCCAACTTAGCTGTCCATTACCAGTCCAGTTTCAATACCAGAGCAATTTTGCATCTCGGTTTTGAACCTAGAATGGGCAAACAACCATCTCCCAAAGGAGCTTCTATGTTGTCACCCTCTCACATGACAGACAAAAAACTTAAAGTACACAAAATATTTGGGACAGAAATAGCTAAAAGTCATTCCTAGTAGTGAAGAATTATAACCAAGGCTTTCTTTCTCTGAGAATATGTACAGGTACTGCACCCTTCCAAATCACCCTTTGTCTTTGCCCCCTATCCACCTCCCAGTACCGTCCCTATTACAGAATACAGAACCAAGTATCATTTTGTGGTGCTATGGAATTTGTATGGAACGCGTTAATGATAGCAGTAAAATAGATCACCTGCAACAATATACTCCCCCATCAACAATAGTCCCACCCATCAGCAATAGACCCCTGCAAAAAAACACCCTTCAGCAACAGAAGATCCACCTCTGCAATAATAGACCCCCTGCCAGTAACACTATATCTCCCAGCAGCCAGCATTAATAGGCCCTCCAATAGCTAGCATCAATAGACCTCTCCCTCAACAGTATCACTCCAGTAACAATTGACCCCCCAGCGACAATAGGTCCTCCACCAGAAACAATGGACCAACCCCTCCCTCCCAGCAATCTTCTGGGACACGTTGCAGGTCCCAGAAGATTGCCGGCCATTCACAGCACGCAGCAAGGCTCACCCGGCTGTGAAGCCACAGTTAGAATTCCGGCGATGTGGAGAGGAGGGGGAGAGGAGCAGGAGTTTGTGCGCCCGCATCGCTGGACCCTGGAACAGGTGAGTGTCTGATTAATAAAAGTCAGCAGCTACACTCTGTGTAGCTGCTGACTTTTAAATGGGTGTAACTCCGCTTTAAATATCCTCTGTTCTGGTAATCACCTGAAGTTTGTAAATATTCATCTGAGAATTTGATTAAAACCATATTACCCTAAACAGATAAGGAATTTAATGTCTTAGTTTAAAATTATATATTAAACATAAAGGGCCAGATTCACAAAGAAATTACGCCGGCGTATCTATTAATACGCTGCGTAATTTAAAAATTCCTGTGTCGTATCTTTGTTTTGAATCCTCAAAACAAGATACGACGGCTTCTTGGTTAGATCCGACAGGTGTACGGCTTCGTACGCCTTCAGATCTAAGATGCAATACTTCGGAGTCCGCTGGGTGGCGTTTTCCGTGTTGGGTATGCAAATTAGCGATTTACGATGATCCACGAACGTACGCGCGGCCGTCGCATTTTCTAACGTCGTCTGTAGTCGGCTTTTTCCGGCGTATAGTTAAAGCTGGTATTTTGCGGCGTATACATAGAATTGCCATGTTAAGTATGGCCGTCGTTCCCGCGTCGAAATTAGAATTTTTTTTTGCGTAAGTCGTCCGTGAATAGGGATGGACGTAACTCACGTCTAAGTTAAAAAAATGACGTCCTAGCGACGTCATTTAGCGCAATGCACGGCGGGAAATTTCGGGACGACGCATGCGCAAGTCATTCGGCACGGGGATGCGCTTCATTTAAATGAAACCCGCCCCCAACCCGCCCAATTTCAAATCCGCCGCCAGAAATACACTACGCCGCCGTAACTTACGGCACGAAATCGCTGAGGATTCGAAAATGCGCCAGGTAAGGTACGGCGGCGTAGTGTATCTCTGATACGCTGCGCCGTTCTACATGTATGTGGATCTGGCCCAAAGTACTGTACAAGGACTTGCCTGACTGGGTGCAAATTGAATGCATTATTTAGGTACCTCCTAGATGTTTCAGGCCCCGTACACACGACCAGTTTCCTCGGCAGAATTCAGCTTCCGACCGAGTTTCTGGCTGAATTCTGCCGAGAAACCCGGCCGTGTGTACACTTTCGGCCGAGGAAGCCGACGAGGAGCTCGGCGAGGAAATAGAGAACATGTTCTCTATTTCCTCGTTGTTCTATGGGAGCTCTTGCCCCGCCGAGCTCCTCGGCGGCTTCAGTGCTGAACTGGCCGAGGAACTCGATGTGTTTGGCACGTCGAGTTCCTCGGCCGTGTGTACGAGGCTATAGTGTTACTTGTCTTCTTATTAATAAGGATAAGTAAAGATTTTTGGTGATTTACCCAACATTTTGGCAAAGTCTGGGAAATTTAAATAGCTCCAGAGAGCCAGGGAAGCTCAGTTCTATGATTCTGGCCCTGTTCTGCCACAAAAGCAACATTATTATATTTTTTTTCAGTGAAGTTAACATTCAGATACTGGCGAAAAAATCAAATAAAAAATAACTGCAGCAACAGTAAATAAATAATTATCAAATACACAAAAAAAGCAAAAAAAAAACAAAACACACTAATGCCTTGTTTCCACTGCACGGATCGGTTCGGGTCAGAAAGAATGGAGCAGTTAGAATGGGACCGGTCTATTCTGCAGAGCATTTCCACTGCAAATCGGACCATCCGGGACCATGCAAGGTTTAGAAAAAAAGCCTAGCACATCCACCAATCAGTGAGATGTATTTGTAGGTCCGCCCTAATGGAACCGTTCCATTCTCTATGGCCCCACATCTGAAGCAGGACCCAGAATGGTCCGGTACGGTTCGCTTTTATGGCACGCTTTCATAATGGAAACACCCAAAAAAGCGAACCGAACCGTACCGTACCGAACCGATCCGCTCAGTGGAAACGAGGCATAAGTAAACCAACCACCCTCTGCGCCCTGAGCCCACCCTTTCTTTAAGCCAATTAGAGCTTCAGGCTCTAATCATGTGCTTAAAAAATCCTATTGGAATCCATGCGTCCGTTGCCCCGCGTGTAGATTAGGCGGCCGGATGCATGAATAGGGGGGCGGCACCCCTGCGCCCCGTATTCAGCGGCCGCCACTGATTATGACCTTCTAGATGCCGGCCTCCTAACAACCAATGGCATCATCAGTTGATAAGGAGGATGTCAGTTTCTTGCACAGGCCCCTTCCCCACTCCATCAGCACTGGTGTCACATTAGCTGAGCGATGGGGAGAAAATTAGGAAGAAAATAAACACTAGAATACTAGTCAGTACCAGTGTGCAAAGGTGAAGAATAAATCCCCTCAAACATTGGGTGTCCCGTGTGTGGATGTTGCTGATTAGAATCGTTTTTTTACATTTTAGAATGGGGTGCCTCAAGTCTTTCCATAACTATAAAGGGTGCCTTGACTGAATAAAGGTTGAGAAACACTGGTTAAAAGACACCGACGCACCAGGATGCCTTAATTGCAAGCTTCTACGCAATATTTAAAGGGGAGTTCCACCCAAAAAATGAACTTCCGCTTTTCAGAACCCTCCCCCCCTCCGGTGTCACATTTGGCACCTTTCAGGGGGGAGGGGGGTGCAGATACCTGTCTAGAACAGGTATTTGCACCCACTTCCAGGCATAGACTTCCGTGGAAGTCACGCCACTTCCCGGCCCCCCCCCCCGCTGTCTCCTGGGAAACACACTGGTCCTAGGAGAGAGCGGGGACCAGTGAGGGCGCGCCGCGCTACTCGCTCATGCACAGTAGGGAACCGGGCAGTGAAGCCGCAACGCGTGTATTGTATAGATGGGGGCGCCGCAAGTTCCTTTTACTGTAAAGCTGACAAGAGTAGTGACAGCGGCATCACCACCGCTACTGTCAGTCCCGCACTGGAAGCTGAAAGGAGAGGAGAAGAGAGCCAGGAGGACATGCAGGCTGTGTTCTTTTTCCCCCTAGTCCTCAGAAGCTTGCACATAATGAAGGGGGATGCAATTTGGCATCTTTGCCCTGGGCACTGGATGATCTTGTCCCGGCACTGATAAGAGGGATGGCTGTTTGGTGAAGTGGTAGCACAATAAGCCGTTGAGGAAGCCTGATGGAGCCTGTGTATCAAATCTTTCAGACTGTGGACTGCAGAGTTTACAGTGTACCTATTCTCATCCTCCTCAAGCAGGAACCTTTTCCTGAGACTAAATCTGTTTTCCTGACAAGCATGGTTTCTCTCCTTACACTAGCCACTCACAGAATGCACACCAAATGCAGTGAGGCACTGTTGTTTTTTTTAGCATTGCTCACACTGAAGATGGCTGCTTAGGACATCTAGTGTTATAGAGTCCAATCGCGCCTGCAGAGGGTTACTGTTCCTTTCAGCCTCCCTCTCCACCAGCACAGCAACACAGCAACCAGCACCACCTACAGCAAGGAGGATAAATGGCACCTGCTTGGAAGCTGGCCAGGTCACAGGTAAATCAGGAAGTAGCTGAAGATCATTCAGCAATTTGACCATGTTACATTCCAGCTTAAATAGACCATTTGGCACTGCTTAGCAGGCATCCCAACATGTCCACGCATGTGTGCTAACACACGTCTGGTAGTAACTATATGCTTATAAAGGGGTAGGCACTTTCAGTCAAACTTTCATAGGGAACAGCAGGATGCTATGCAAAGGGATCATGTGTTTACAGTCCCATATGACACATCCTGGGCCAGACTTACCATTGGGCTTAACTGGGCTCAAGCCAGTTCTATTATACACAGTTTACACACAGAGATCCACGGTCCTGCTCAGTTACTGGGCAATCGCAGGTGCCCGGCGGACATCGCGGCCGCTGGGCGCGCGCATCGGGTTCCCAGTAATGCCCCCTAGTGGCTCGGCAAGGCGAGGACGTCATATGACATCAACCCAGGACTAGAGCATTTTTGTGTTGCCGTCAATTGATGGCGGCCGGTAGTAAAGGGGTTAAAGTAATGTATAGAAGGTAGGGCCCGAAAGTGACTCAAGCCCAGGGGCCCCCACCACCCTAAGTCCTGCCCTGGACACATCCATAGTCCAGCTCCCACTCTAGTGATTGAAATTGGCTCCCTAGCACTAGACACACATCAGGAAGCAAAGTGGAACCGGCTATGGGATACTGTACTGAAAAGTGGTCACCACTTTAAATGTCACCAAAAAGTTTTTTGGAACATTTTTTTTATTTTACAATATTATTGTGGTGTATGCAATAAAAAAAAAGAACTTTCTTTATTTCATTAAGCTATTGTGCAGCTTAAGGGGTCACAGGCCCTTTAAAGCAAACACGGTGTATTGCTCTGCATAGGCAAAGCAGAGATTTGTTTAAACCCTCCTCCAATCTATAGAAATCTGTAGTCTGATCACAGAAGGTTTGATCTATCATTTCTCTACAAGCCCAAACTTCTGAGAGCATTGATGTTCCTCACACCTTTCCTTCCTCGAATACAAGGAAGTACCTGCAGCTTACTTATCAGATCTTTATCTGACTCTTCAGTATCATTTAACAAACAACCTGCAGGGTGGTCAGAAGTGGTCAGAAGTGGCCGGCACAAATAGCCCCTGGCATCACTTTTAACAATCCTTAGTATCAAGTCTAGAGAAGGCAGGGTTACCAGAATTACATGCCCTGAGGTCTAAGCCCTAGCTGAAGTAATCTCTCTGATTTATCTCCCTCCTCTTCTCAGACCCCCAGGGAGAAAGATACAGTTAATTGAATTAACACTGAATGTTCTTTTAAGTATTTTCATCATGGGAGACGAAATACTGGAAGGTGGCTGCAAGGTGCTAAATTGTTCTTGGCAGAGGGTGGCCATGAACTGGCTGAAGCATAAGGCCCCATGCACACGAGACGCTGGTAAACTCGAGTTCAGAGGCATTTGGGCATTTTTTCAACTGCCCCTGAACACATTTAATGTTATCCTATGTGTCCATGCACACAGTCACGTTTTTTTGGGTTTTAAAGCAGTTGGGTTTAGGCTAGTTTTTTCAGACGCAAAATTTTGGGTTCAGACGCAAACGTTTTTGCATTTCAAAGCTTTGGGAGGGTCTACAATGTCTTTGTTATGAACGCTGATAGCCGCAAACGCGGTAAAACGCTGCGGCAAAACGCTGTGAAATTCGCGGCAAAAACGGGCGTTTTAAACGCCGTTTTTTGCCTTTGAAAACTTGAGTTTACATGTGTTTGCATTTGCTTCTCGTGTGCATGGGGCCTTAGCATATAGATGTGGGTAGTATGCCAATAGTCAACCTACTGGTTTCATCTGACATTTACAGTCTATATATATGTGTGTGTGTAATATTGAATACAAGGGGGTTACAGCACAGCAAACATATAAACTTATAGCTTTTCTTAAATAAAATAGTAAAAAGTTAAATTACGTACACCAGTGGCAGAACTTCCAGGGTCGTAAAGGTCTGACTTGCGACTGGGCTCTGGCATTCTAACACCATAATAGACCCCCATAATAAAGGGTCCCATGATGGGAGTGTAGGACCCCAGGATCCGTGGGAAGGGGTCAGGGGGGCCCTTCGTGATTTTCTGCACCGGGCCCTGAAGGTTCTAGTTATGTCTCTAATCCACACTATCAAGAGTACGCTATTTAAAAATAAGAGGTTGGCAAATCTTCAAGATAGATTACAGTAGGGACTGCCTAGAGAGGGATCACTTTGATGCAGTTTACCAGCTAAACATGTACAGTATTGCACTATACTGTATGTTAAAGGGGTTGTAAAGGTAAAAAAAAAAAAAAAATCCTAAATAGCTTCCTTTACCTTAGTGCAGTCCTCCTTCACTTACCTCATCTTTCCATTTTGCTTTTAAATGTCCTTATTTCTTCTGAGAAATCCTCACTTCCTGTTCTTCTGTCTGTAACTCCACACAGCAATGCGAGGCTTTCTCCCTGGTGTGGAGTGTCGTGCTCACCCCCTCCCTTGGACTACGGGAGAGTCAGGACGCGCTCTACATTGCAGATAGTGAAAGGAGCTGTGTGTTAATTTTCATAGAATCAGTTACGCATAGATTTCCCTTAGATCCGACAGGCGTAAGTCTCTTACGCCGTCAGATCGTAACTGCATATTTACGCTGGCCGGTAGGGGCGTGTACGCTGATTTACGCGTCAAAATATGTAAATCAGCTAAATACGCGAATTCACGAACCTACGCCCGGCCGACGCAGTACAGTTACGCCGTTTACGTTAGGCTTTTCCCGGCGTATAGTTACCCCTGCTATATGGTGGCGTAAGTGCGGCGTACCAATGTTAAGTATGGCCGTCGTTCCCGCGTCGAAATTTGAAAAAGTTACGTCGTTTGCGTAAGTCGTCCGTGAATGGGGCTGGACGTCATTTACGTTCACGTCAAAACCAATGACGTCCTTGCGGCGCATTAGGAGCAATGCACACTGGGAAATTCCACGGACGGCGCATGCACCGTTCGGGAAAAACGTCAATCACGTCGGGTCACAGAATATTAACATAAAACACGCCCCCCTGTCCCACATTTGAATTAGGCGGGCTTACTCCGGCCGATTTACGCTACGCCACCGCAACTTATGGAGCAAGTGCTTTGAGAATACAGCACTTGCCAGTCTAAGTTGCGGAGGCGTAACGTAAATCAGATACGTTACGCCGCCGCAAAGATACGCGGATCTACGTGAATCTACCCCATAATGTATATTATATATTATATCATATTATAAGCACGACCATTGTGTAGCAGTGCAAAGCAGAAAGTAGAACCTGCATATTTAATTGATAGGCCTGGGATTACCACGAGGCAAAGCAGGCTTGACAAAAGAGGAGTCAGGTGTGTAATCAGCCTCGCGAAACGCGTCGAATATACACTTGATGCTTGTGTGTTTTAATATGGACAGTTACTTGCAATATCATTTTACCTATTTTCTGTATTCTGTATGAATTGGCTCATGTTCATGACATTAAAGGAGTTCTCTGACCTAAAACTTTTAACCCCCGCTGTGCTTGGGCTGTAAAACTATACAAAATAAACTTTCACTTACCTGCCTACGATCCCCCGTTGTTCCGATATCGCCGCCCCGTTCTCCGGTCATGGTCTCTTCCGCTTCCTGTGTGTCGGTGACTCATAGTGCGCTCAGCCTATCAGTGGCCGCAGCAATGTCCCGTCGCGGCCGCTGATAGGCTGAGCGCACTATGAGTCACCGACACACAGGAAGCGGAAGAGACCGGGACCGGAGAACGGGACGGCGATATCGGAACAACGGGGGATCGTAGGCAGGTAAGTGAAAGTTTATTTTGTATAGTTTTACAGCCCGGGCACAGCGGGGGTTAAAAGTTTTAGGTCAGAGAACTCCTTTAACCACTTGCTTACTGGGCACATAAACCCCCTTCGTTCCCAGGCGAAATCTCAGCGTCCGGCACTGCGTCGCTTTAACTGACAATTGCGCGGTCGTGCGACGTGGCTCCCAAACAAAATTGGCGTCCTTTTTTCCGCACAAATAGAGCTTTCTTTTGGTGGTATTTGATCACCTCTGCGGTTTTTATTTTTTGCGCTATAAACAAAAAAAGAGCAACAATTTAAAAAAAATATATTTTTTTTTTACTTGTTGCTATAATAAATATCCCAATTTTTTTTTAAAAAACTATTTTTTTTCTCAGTTAAGGCCGATACGTATTTTTCGACGTATTTTTGTAAAAAAAAAAAAAAAATCACAATAAGCGACTGGTTTGCGCAAAAGTTATAGCGCCTACAAAATGGGGAACAGAATTATGATTTTTTTTATTATTTTTTTTTTTACTAGTAATGGCGGCGATCTGCGATTTTTATTGGGACTGGGATATTGCGGCGGACGTATCGGACACTTTTGACACAAATTTGGCGCCATTCACATTTATACGGCGATCAGTGCTATAAAAATGCACTAATTACTGTATAAATGTGACTGGCAGTGAAGGGGTTAACACTAGGGGGTGAGGAAGGGGTTAAATGTGTAGCCTGGGTGTGTTATAACTGTGTGGGGGGAGGGGGGTGACTGGGGGAGGTGACCGATGCTGTGTCTCTATGTACAAGAGACACAGATCGGTCTCCTCTCCTTTGACAGCACGTGGAGCTCTGTGTTTACACACAGAGCTCCACGTCCCTGCTGTCACCTGCCGTGTCACCGACGATCGCGTGTACCCGGCGGACATCGCGGCCGCCAGGTACACGCATCGGGTCTTCGGCGATGCGTCGGGACAGTTTTTACCCGCCGCGCGCCACCCAGTGGCGCGCGCGGGTAATGCACATAAAGGCCGTTTTTAAACGGCCACTTGGCACTTGAGAGCCGCGCTGCGGACGTATTTCGTCTATAGCGCGGATCTCAAGTGGTTAATGTATGTACTGCTTTTTACTTGAATTAAACATATACTGTAATTATTCCTGTTATTTTATTGGCTCCACAGTGCTCACCTCACTCAAAGTCCCAAGGGCAAATTTTTATTTTTTGGCGCTAAACGCAAGGATGGAGGTGTGTCTTTGGTGACACCAGACCCTTATTTATTTTTCTCAGGTGTGTAATCACACCATTCTAAGGCAGGTTTGTACTAGTGAAACAAGAAATTGTCCTGTATAAAGGAGGTGATTGTAGCAGAGGGGTGCCGCTGGGGGTACCTGTGGTTGTGTGCCTACAGGCTCCTGTGATGGAGATCAGACTTTGGTAATGGACAAATATGGCTGCCCACCGGTGGTGTTGGTAGTCAACAAAGGGTGCCTGTGCAAGAACAATTTTAGTGTCCCTTATTTTAATGACATGTCCAAGTACAATCACTTAGTCACAGTAGATAGATGCAGTCTTTGAGATGCACAGAACTTATTGCAGCTGTGGTCAGCCAGCGGTCACCTCCTCACTTCTTGTCATGAAGAGGGGATGGAAACAACACTCTGCATGGTAGGAAGAGAAGGACATGCTGGCTGCCCCAACACCACTTGGATATTATAGACAGTAGAAAAGTGACCAATACAAAACAAACAAATGGGTTGCTGGATTCAGATTTTCACAAGATCATTGAAGCTGAGCACACTGACTCCGGTTCGGCAAAATGGGGTCACCTACCGGCAGGGCCGGCCTTTGGGGTGTGCGAGCTGTGCGGCCGCACAGGGCGCCATGGGCAACAGGGGCGCCGTGCGGCCATCCAGAGGCGTACTAGGGTGGGTGGGGTTGCCAGCGTACCACACACTGGGGGGGTGTCAGATCGGCAACGGGGGGCCACTCTGAATGGGGGGGTTTGCATTGAAGGGGTGGATACACTGAAGGGGGGTCTGTGTAACTTGCAGGGGGTCCCGAGCTGCAGGGTTCTGTGTAATGTAAAGGGGTCCAGTGATGCGAGGTGCTGTGTAATGTAAAGGGGTCCAGAGTGCTGTGTAATGTAAAGGGGTTCAGTGATGCAGGGTGCTGTGTAATGTAAAGGGGTCCAGAGTGCTGTGTAATGTAAAGAGGTCCAGTGATGCAGGGTGCTTTGTAATGTAAAGGGGTCCAGTGATGCAGGGTGCTGTGTAATGTAAAGGGGTCCAGAGGTGCAGGGTGCTGTGTAATGTAAAGGGGTCCAGTGATGCAGGGTGCTGTGTAATGTAAAGGGGTCCAGTGATGCAGGGTGCTGTGTAATGTAAAGGGGTCCAGTGATGCAGGGTGCTGTGTAATGTAAAGGGGTCCATAGGTGCAGGGTGCTGTGTAATGTAAAGGGGTCCAGTGATGCAGGGTGCTGTGTAATGTAAAGGGGTCCATAGGTGCAGGGTGCTGTGTAATGTAAAGGGGTCCAGTGATGCAGGGTGCTGTGTAATGTAAAGGGATCCAGTGATGCAGGGTGCTGTTTAATGTAAAGGGGTCTTCTTTGTGTATGTTTGACCAGGGGGCGAGGGGTGAAGATGGGGGGGGGGGGTGCCACAGGATTAGCTTGCACAGGGCGCCTGAACACCTAAGGCCGGCCCTGCCTACCGGAAAACAGGGAGCGGTGTAGTGTCACATTCCGCTTCCTATCACAGAATGTTCCGGAAGTGACGTTTTGTCGCCGCCATCTTGAAAATAACTGTGAAATCTAAAACTCCGATGGGTGTAACAAGATGTCCGCTTGCCCCCTTCTCACTCTATCAGGAGTGCAGGAGTGTGGGGTGTAGCAAGATGGCGGCGGTTAAACGTCACTTCCGGAGCAATCTGAGATGGGGAGCCAAATGTGACAAGACACTGGAGATGAGAATCCAGTAGCATTTAATCCAATGAGAGCGCCAAACAGACTTCCAAGAGTCCAAGGAAATTTAATTATAAAATTGATTGATAGCAGAATAAAGTCAACATGTTTCAGGGGCCAAACATACTCCCCCTTCATCAGGAGTACAAATACAAAGGTCATGAATCTAAAAGTAAGAGGTCATAAATATAAAAATTTAAATACAGGTAAAAAATAATGAATATAAATGTCAAAGGTAAGGTTATATACCGATTTCTAAATAATATCTGATTTCAGTAAAGACATAACGATAGTAAACAATGAAAGCATAATTTCATATCATTCTGTTAGTTTCTTTGAGCTTAAAGTGGTTCTAAAGTCAGAGGGCCAGATCCTCAAACGAATTACGCCGGCGTATCTATGGATACGCCGCGTAATTTCAAAGTTCCCCCGTCGTATATCTGTTTTGTATCCACAAAACAAAATACGACAGAATCTGGGCTCGATCCGACAGGCGTACGTCTTAGTACGCCGTTGGATCGTAGGTGCATATTTATGCTGGCCGCTAGGTGGCGTTTCCGTCGAATTCCGCGTTGAGTATGCAAATTGGCTAGATACGGCGATCCACGAACGTACGTCCGGCCGGCGCATTTTTTTACGTCGTTTGCGTGTAGCTTTTTCCAGTGTATAGTTACCCCTGCTATATGAGGCGTATCCTATGTTAAGTATGGCCGTCGTTCCCGCGTCGAATTTTGAAAATGTTACGTCGTTTGCATTAGTCGTTCGCGAATAGGGCTTTGCGTAGAATGACGTCATTGGCTTGTTCCGGTTTAATTTCGAGCATGCGCACTGGGATACCCCCACGGACGGCACATGCGCCGTTAAAAAAAACGTCATTTACGTCGGGTCACGACGTATTAACATAAAACACGCCCCCATCACATACATTTGAATTGTGCGCCCTTACGCCGCCTAAGTTACACTACGCCGCCGTAACTTACGGCGGGAAATCTTTGAGGGTTCGAAAAAAAGTAAGTTACCGCGGCGTAGTGTATCTGAGATACACTACGCCGGACAGAGAGAAGCGCCGCGCTTCGTAGATCTGTCCCAAAAAGTTTTTTTTTACCTTAAAGTAAAAATATAGGTAAAACTTTTGTTTTCATTTTGGATAGGGCAAGGGAGGGTTATCAAAACTCCAAACTGCCCCTGATTTCCAGGGACTGTCCCTGATTTGGAGCAATGTCCCTCTGTCACTCTTTTCCTCCTCATTTATCCCTCATTTTTGTCTGATCTATATAGTTGTATATAAAATGCACTATTTATCTTTCAAAAAGTATTTCCCAGTGCTAAACCTTTCATCCAAACTGTGGGTTTAACTAATAATTTTTTATTTTGTTTAATTCTCCTTTAAGGGGGCGAGGCAGGGGGCGTGTCCTATGTCTGTATACTTTATACTAATATACTAATAAGTGTCCCTCGTTCCCATCTCAAAACGTTGAGCGGTAACCCTGGTCATATTTTTTTTTCTCCATTTGTTTCCCATTGCAGAGATTTCCCTTCACTTCCTGTCCAATAGCCAAACAGGAAGTGAGAGGAAATTCCTGCAAACTAAGGAAATTCCTCGGGGATCCCCAGATCCCCAGAACTAGTGTCCCGATTGGAAGATTACCCCTCTATTACTTTCCTGGGGACAACACAAAATTTGGCATTTTCTTTTACTTTGCCATTATCATTGAAAGTAAAACAGGACAAATAGTGAGGGGGAGTCTACTTAACGGGGACACAGACAGCAGTAAAAACTGCCAGGGGTTCTAATATCTCTCCAGTCTATCCAAAACAAACAAACAAACAAAAAAAAGTTTTGCCTTTAGTTATATTTGAAAATGTCCAACAACTTGTATCTACCCACCCACAACCCTAAGCACTTACCTGACACCTGTCACTGATCCAGCCCTGTTTTGGCTCCAATATTGTTGCACAGAGCAGGTAAATATAGCTTCTTTTTTATTTTACTAAAATGAAAGTCTATAGCAGGGGTGTCAAACTCAATTTTGATGTGGGCGGCATCGGCATTATGGTTGTCCTCAAAGGGCCAGTTGTATCTGTAGGACTGGCTGTCCAGAGCACCCCACACCCCCTTACACGTCCCCCACCCTCTCTTACATCAAAGTTCACCCCCCTTACCTTGTGCTGCTGCTGGTAGGAAGTTGGGGGTGGAGCTGGGAAGCAAAAGGTGCAGGGTCTGGAGGAGGACCAGAGGAAGGTTGAAGCCAGCTAAATGGCGAGACCAGGAGAGGTGGAGACCAGGGGGTGCTGTGGGTTAGATCTGTAGGAAGCACAGGATCAGTAGAAGGAGTTCTGGCCTCCTCTCCGTTGCCAACTGCTGAGATGGGGGGGGGGGGGGGGCAGACATGAGCCTCTCTGCAGCTGCAAAGAGAAGGGCAGGATCTGACAAAGGAGATCTGTCTTCCTCCCTGCTGCCAACGGGTGAGACAAGGTGGGGGCAGGAACAAGGAGGTTGTCAGAGCTGCAAGAGAGGTGCGAGTGCCAGATGAAATGGCCTGGAGGGCCGGATTCGGCCCACGGGCCCTGTGTTTGACACCTGTGGTCTATAGTATCACTTTAATTTCATACTTACATTAGCCCAACATGGCACAATGTAGGTATGCATATCTCATATCTAGGGAACTTCTAGCGATATCACGATCTCCACCTCATCCAACAAACACATTTTTTTTACTCATGCTGTATGGACCAAACCACCCTAGGGCATGATACCTAAAGCTTAACTCTAGCAATCACTTTTTAGACATTTACAGCCATATGGAAAAAAAAATACGACCGTTACACGCAACCTATCAGTGTTGAACGTTTGGCACCAAATCCTGTAACAGAAAGATTTGATGGACCGGTTGGCCTGTTAAAGAAGTGGAGAAATTCTGAATCTAGGATTCATAATCTAGGCAGAGGCGTTGCTAGGAGGGTGCGGGGGGTGCGGTCCGCACCGGGTGACACCCGCTAGAGGGGTGACACCATCCCGTTGTTTTTTTTTTGCTGACATGCCCAGCCTGCCCAGTGCAATCCCAGCCTGCCCTGTACCACCTCAGCCTGCTCTGTGCCATCCCAGCCTGCCCTGTACCACACCAACCTGCCCTGTATCACCCAGCCTGCCCTGTACCACCCCAGCCTGCCCTGTACCACCCCAGCCTGCCCTGTACCACCCAGCCTGCCCTGTGCCACCACAGTCTGCCCTGTACCACCCAAGCCTTCCCTGTACCACCCCAAACTTTCCCATGCCACCCCGACTTGTCCTGTGCCACCCTAACTTGCCCTGTACCACCCCAATCTGCCCTATGCCACCATAACTTGCCCTATACCACCCCAACCTGCCCAATGCCACCCTAACTTGCCCTGTACCACCCCAACCTTTCCCATGCCATCCCAACTTGCCCTATGCCACCCTAACTTGCACTATACCACCCCAACCTGCCCTGTACCACCCTAACTTGCCCTATACCACCCCAACCTGCCCTTTGCAACCATAACTTGCCCTATACCACCCCAAACTACACTATATCACCCCAACATGCCCTATACCACCTTAACCTGTCCTATACCACCCCACTACAGCAACCTGCCACTATACCACTCTATACTACCCTAACCTGCCACTATACTGCCCTATAATATCATTTACAGGGGCTGGTTTGGGGTGCGCTGAGTGCCCGTGCGCTGCCTGCTTGGTGCTGGGCAGCCTAGACCGAGGGGGGTGACACCATGTTTTACCGCACCGGGTGACACCAACCCTAGTGATGCCACTGAATCTAGGATGGCAAGATTGACCGATAATAAAACAGGGGGACTGCTGTGTTAATGCTGCTGAAAGAAGATGGCATCATACATGTTATTTTTTTATATTGCCCATGGTTCCACTTTGTGTAGTTCATGAGGTTCATCAGGTGCCCATTGAATTCCTAACAGCACAAGTTCCATCTGGCATTTACTTCTAGCATGTACTTCTATGGACTGTTGGCCAACAATAAGTATCAAAGGACATCCAGACTTTTCTCTGTTGCACAGGAGTCCTCTACTATCGATGTCACCAAAGATAAATTATAGACACAAATACATTTCTCAGTGTGTCAGATCAATCATCCTTTGAATGAATGGAGATATTTTCTTTTTAATTAGCATGAAAAGTGTCCCAAACCTTGGAGCTCGGTGGTCCTCCGCTGCTGTCCTATATCCCTGATCAATATCGTCTGCTGGGCCAGCCTACTTGCACTAATATCTTTTTAATGACTTGCTGTGTTTACAGATTTTGCCCTGCAGCCTGGATTTCTCCCAGCAGATGTTCTAGGCCGAGAGGGAGAGATGCAAGCCCCATCACTTTACCATGGGGTGAGGATATAAGAGACTTTATTGCAAAGTTCAAAGGGAAGAGCAGAGAATCCATCTTCAGTAAAAAAAAGTATTTGGTGGATTTAACAAAAGGCTCCATTCTGCCCTACAGAGGAGAGCAGCTCCTGATCTGTGGATGAGGCGATGGGGTGGCTTTACACACAGCAGGCTGGGTTATAGGACACCATTAGGAATCGTTTTAATGTCATGCTTCTTAAGTCATGTTCAATAGGCTGAACTGCCATTAGTTTGGCTGCTTCTTGATGTGGCATAAGAAATAGTGTTTCTGGCTGGAAATAGGGCCGTCTACAAGGCACACCATCTCTGATAAGCGGAAGGAGGGGACAGGGGTGCTTTTACATGGACAAAGCCTGACTCTGGACATTTACACCTTTAGGCGCTGAAGACTAAACCAAATTTTACTGGAAGCACTTATACACCCCAGGTAATGCATATTGTTAATGCATCAACTTTAAGCTGCCCATACACAGCTCAAATTTTTGGGTGAGCCGTTAAATTTTGAAGCCTCAGGCCCCGTACCGAGTTTCTCGGCAGAATTCAGCCAGAAACTAGATCGGAGCTGGATTCTGCCGAGAAACTCGGTCGTGTGTACACTTTTCACCGAGGAAGCTGACGAGGAACTCGTCGGGCCAAATAGAGAACATGTTCTCTATTTCCTCGTTGTTCAATGAGGAAAGTTGGCCCGCCGAGATCCTCGGCGGCTTCAACACAGAACTCGACGAGGAACTCGATGTGTTTGGCACGTCGAGTTCCTCGGACGTGTGTACGGGGCCTCATACACACGACCGGTTTTCCCGGCAGGAAAACTGCCAGGAGAGCTTTTGGACATGTGTAGGCTTCCTCACGGTTTTTCCGTCAGGAAAACAGCCGGGAATCCCGTCGGGAAAATAGAGAACCTGCTCTCTATTTTCCCGTCAGGATTTCCGGCGTTTTTTTCCCCCTGCAAAATCAGGCATTGTTTGGGTGTGCTGACAGCCACAAGTGGCAGGCTGTCTGAATACAATAGACGGCAGAGGAGATTCCTCCATTTACACTGTTTTGTGTGGATGGGGGAATCGACTTACTTCTCTTGTTTAGTCAGTAGGGTTAAACAAGGGAAAAGTTGCAGTGTAAGGCCAGCTATAGAGATGGGGTGGGGAGAGTAATGAAAGGAAATAGAGTAGATAGATAGATAGATAGATAGATAGATAGATAGATAGATAGATAGATAGATAGACAGACAGACAGACAGACAGACAGACAGACAGACAGACAGACAGATAGATAGATAGATAGATAGATAGATAGATACAAAATATATATATGTATATACACTACAGTGCAAAAGTTTTAGGCTGGTGTGAAGAAATGCAGTAACGTAAGAATACTTTCAAAAATATATATTTAAAATATAAATTTTTTATCAATTTACAAAATGCAAAGTGAGTGAACAGAAGAAAAACAAAATGCAAAGTGAGTGAACAGAAGAAAAATCTAAACCAATACAATATTGGGTGTGTCTACCCTTTGGCTTCAATCCAGCATTCATTTTTACACTTTAATGCTTTGTACACTTGGGCAAAGTCTGGAATTTTGTTGGATTAGAGTCAGGGGTATGATCAGTTGCGGCTGGTGTTTTTTTGGATGGATGGCAAACATCACCCCCTCCCCATAGTGGGCAGCGTGCAGCGGCTCCGTGTCCTCTCTTCCATTGGCGGCTTACATCGTGCGACTCCTTCCCTCCTCCTAGGAGTTCAATGGGATTGCCTGTCCTTTCAGCCAATCAGGTGACGGGTGTCAAAACCTGCTTCCTGATTGGCCGGGAGGAGGATCAGTGTTACAATAGCAAATATTCATTTGCTCTTGTAACACACCTGGGTGGGCTGTGAGCGGATTTTCTGAGCCCGGAGCTCACCCTATTTTGAAGCCTATTAGAGCTTCTTGCTCTAATCAGTGCTTCAAAAAAACACCCACTCCACATTAGAATCCATGCATCCGGCATCCTGAAAGGGGCTGACACATGGATAGGAGGGGGAGGCGGCGATGGATAGGGGGGACGGTGCCTGTGTGCCCCTGAAGGGGGCTGCCCCTGGGTATGATTAATCAATTATACCAAGCAGGTGCTAATGATCATCAATTTCATATGTAGGTTAAAACACAGTCATTAACTGAAACAGAAAGAGCTGTGTAGGCTTAAAACTGAGGAACAGACAAAATCTGCTTCTAAGGTATGGTTGTGGAACACAGTTTTATGTCACAGGTCATACACTATGGCATGACACAAGGTAGTTATACCGCATCAGCAAGGTCTCCCCAACGCAAAGATTTCAAAGCAGACTGGGGTTTCATGATGTGCTGTTCAAGCTCTTTTGAAGAACCACAAAGAAACTGGCAACACTGGGGATCGTAGATGCAGTGGTCGGCCAAGGAAACATAATACAGAAGATGAAAGACACATCATGCTTACTTCTCTTCGACATCAGAAGATGTACAGCAGTGCCATCAGAACCGAACTAGTGGAATCCAGTGGGACCCAGGTACACCAATCTACTGTCTGGAAAAGTCTGACCAGAAGGGGTCTTCATGGAAGAATTGCGGACATAAAGCCATACCTCTGATGTGGAAACAAGGCTAAGCAACTCATGTATGCATGAAAACTAGGGGTGGGCTGAACGACCTCCAGTTCGGTTCGCACCATTGTAACATTGCAAAAGTTCGAAACCAAATAACAACCCCATTTATGGGGGTCCGGGTACTGCCCTGCAATGAAAGAAAGTTTGTAAAAAAAGTCACTTTTAACCACTTCCATACCAGGTACTTACGCAGCTTCCCGCCCAAGCCAATTTTCAGCTTTCAGCACTGTCGCACTTTGAATGGCAATTGCGCGGTCATGCTACACTGTACCCAAACAAAATTGGCGTCCTTTTTTTTCCACAAATAGAGCTTTCTTTTGGTGGTATTTGATCACCTCTGCGATTTTTTTTTTTTTGCGCAACAACTAAAAAAAGGCTGAAAATTTGGAAAAAAAAATAAGTTTTTATTTTTTTCTGTTAATTTTTTTGTAAATAAGTTTTCTCTTTCAATTACGGGCACTGATATGGCGGCACTAATGGGCACCGATGAGATGGCACTGATGGACATCGATGAGGTAGTACTGACGGGCACAGATGAGGTGGCACTGATTGGCGGCGCTGGTATGCAACACTGATGGGCACACATAGGCGGCACTGATGGGCACACATAGGCGGCACTGATGGGCACACAGGCGGCACTGATGGGCACACATAGGCGGCACTGATGGGCACACATAGGCAGCACTGATGGGCACATAGGCGGCACTGATGGGCACACATAGGCGGCACAGATGGGCACTCATGGGCGGCACTGATGTATACTTATGGGTGGCACAGATGGGCACTGCTAGGTGGGCACTGGGCATGGATGGGCACTGTGGGGTGGCGCTGATGGACACTGGGGTGGCGCTGATGGACACTGGGGTGGCGCTGATGGACACTGGGGTGGCGCTGATGGACACTGGGGTGGCAGCACTGATTGTTGCCAGTCAGTGCCCATTTGTGGGCACTGACTGGCATCTTTTTTCTTTATGCTTTTTTTTTTTTTTTGTTTTTTTTTTAACTTTTTTTTTTTTCTGTTTTTTTTTTTTTTTTTTTTGCCCACCCTGGTGGTCCAGGGTGGGCATCCCTGGTGGTCCAGGGTGGCGATCCGAGGGGGGGCTGCGCTGATAACCAATCAGCGCGAACCCCCCCTGTCAGGAGAGCCGCCGATCGGCTATCCTCTACTCGCGTCTGTCAGACGCGAGGAGGAAGAGCCATCGGCGGCTCTTCCTGTTTACATCGTGATCAGCCGTGGTTGGACACGGCTGATCACGTGGTAAAGAGTCTCCGCCGGAGGCTCTTTACCGAGATCGGAGATGCAGGGTGTCAGACTGACACCCCGCATCACCGATCGCCGCGATGCGCGCCCCCACGGGCGCGCGCGGCATGAAATCCTGCAGGACGTTCTGGAACGTCCTGTCAGGATTTCATAACCACTTCCCGGACGTAAATCGGCCATAGGCCGGGCGGGAAGTGGTTAAATGAGCAGTGATTTATTGATGCTTAAAGTGAAAGCATAAAAAAATTAAATTCCTTTCCATGCCTGGGAGATCCCCTTAATCTACCTGTAAAGTGGCACATCTGTACTGTGCTGCTGCAGAAATAATTGCATTTATAAAAACCCAAAAATTACTTTTTCCCTTTCAAGCTTTCTTTATTTTGTACGCAATGGCTTGCGGAGTCAATCTGTATGATAAGACTACAGGGTAGTGCACTGAAAACAAGATTAGATTTTTTGGATAATTCTGGTGTCTCTTCCACAGACTTTGGATAGAAGTAACAGGTGTGGAAAAAATGGTCTTTGGGAATCGGTGGTGCCTTCACACCGTAACCCTATAGAGGTACTCTTGATGAAAGCAAGAATCGGCCTTGCTGTTAAAAATTGCAATGATATGCACTTGTCAAACAGGTGTGGAAAAATTGGTCTTTGGGTGTCGGTGGCACCTTCAAACCATAACCCTATGGAAGTACTCTTGATGAAAGCAAGAATTGGCCTTGCTGTCAAAAATTAAAATCATATGCACTTGTCAAACAGGTTTTGAAAAATTGGTCTTTGGTGTTGTTAGCGCCTTCACACCATAACCCTATAGACGTACTCTTGATGTAGGCAAGAATTGGCCTTGCTGTCCAAAATGTAAATGATATGCACCTGTCAAACAGGTGTGGAAAAATTGGTCTTTCTTTCGGTGTTAATTGTGCCCATGAAACCTACACCAAAAAATTCTTCCAGATGAAATCAGCACCCACAACGCTAGGCAGCCTAGAAGTCCTGCAGAGATCCACATCTCAAAAACACTCAATCAGTGACATCGGCATCAGGGGCTTCATAGCTGCTGGTAATCCAGGACTGATTAATTTTGATAAATGTTAGACAGTCCACCAAGTCTGTGAACAGATGCATTCTATTATCAGTAACAAAACCTCCAGTAGCACTGAATGCCCGTTGGATGCAGGGCAGCCCAGCAGTTCAATTGCATACTAGTTAAGTTCTGGTCAGTGGTCTATTCTCATGGCCCAGTAAGCCAGTGGATCATCGACTGGAAAGCTCTCTATCTCTGTTTTTGCCCCTAGATAATCATCCACCATGTAATGCAGATGCTCTCAATAGGATTTGGAAGCTGACAGCCCTGGGCGGCGAGGACTAAAAAAATTGTGAAATGCATCACTTAGGCAGCCGCCTTCTCCACCGTTCCGCTCTTGACCAACAGAAGCTTCAAAACTATGTCTTCCACAACACTTTAACCTACCATGGTCAGAAAAGGCATTAGCTAAACTCCTCTTTAAGGTGCCCTCAAGAGATTTCATCTTATGCACTCTCTGTGGGGATGGGATGAGTTCTGAGGCCCCGTACACACGACCGAGTTTCTCGGCAGAATTCAGCCAGAAACTCGGTCGGAGCTGAATTCTGCCGAGAAACCCGGCCGTGTGTACACTTTAGGCCGAGGAAGCCGACGAGGACCTCGGCGAGGAAATAGAGAACATGTTCTCTATTTCCTCGTTGTTCAATGGCAAATTTCGGCTCGCCGAGATCCTCGGCGGCTTCACAAGGAACTCGACGGGCAAAACGATGTGTTTTGCCCGTCGAGTTCCTCGGACGTGTGTACGGGGCCTGAGACTTTCTCCTTGTAACCGTGGTCAAGGTGGGTTGCCAACCAATAGTGTTCCTTCTCCTTTATGGGTGAAATATACACACTGAAATAAATGGCATTAAACTTACAGTAATGCACTGATCTGTGTTAAACAGAAGATAACACACTGAAATATACAGCGTTAAATTTGCAGTAATGCACTGAACTATACTGTGTTAAACAGAAGATAATGCACTGAAATATACAGAGTTCAAAAACTCTGTGCTGTGAGCTGGTTTGAAGGCCAAGGGTGGTCACACCAAATATTGATTTAATTTGTGTTTCTCTTCTCTTCATTTACTTTCCATTTTGTTAATTGATAAGAATAAATGATTAACACTTCTAATTCTGAAGGCATTCTTAATTTACAGCATTTTTTCACATCTGTCAAAAACTTTTGCACAGTAGTGTGTATATATATATATATATATATATATATATATATATATATATATATATATATATATATATATATATATATACAGAGAGAAAGACAAGGAGAAGTAAGGCAGAGAACAATAGCAAAGTCAATTTAAGTTATAGACAGATGGAGAAAGGGAAAAAAAGAGATAATATTGCATAAGAACTATGTGACCACAGCACAGACCTAAATACCCAAATTGTCATTCAATGAGTTAAAAAGAGGGCGAAGGAAAGGAAAGTTCCTCGAAGCAGCACCACAGTATTGTCTATTACCTGCCCCACTCACCCTCTCCTACAGAATAGCAGCCTTTGTTGCCAGTCTCTTTTCTCACTCCATTGACAGCAATAAATGTTTAACCGTAATACATATAAATCAGTCTAAAGCCTGTACAGATCCTATTCATAGGGTAGAAAAAAATGCTGGAGAGAAAAAAGGGGGGAAGTGGAGCCCCCACCCTGAAAAAAAAAGCAGCTGTAGAGCACTAATCTGCTTTCTTACAGTGTCATTCACCCTCTCCAGGCACATATCATGCTGTCTTTTCTTCTGTCTCCTCCTGCAGCACTGGGCCCATGTCTCCAGCACAGGCCTGTCCAGCTCTGGCCATCCCCTTCCAGACTGAATGAAAAGCTGAAGCCTTGGATGTCAAATTGGCCTCAAAGAGACCATCCTAGATTGATTTCCTCACAATTCAGCCTGACACTGAATGGAGGGGGACTGCAAGCTCTATGGACTGGAATAGAGATGTATTCTACCCAGGAGGAGGAAAGGGGGGGGGGGCACCAAGTTACAGAGCTGCGTTTTACTACTGCCCCATCAACCCTACTAAAAAGAGAGTTAAAAATGAGAAGAATAGAGAGTGAGCAGAAAAAGAACTCAACCCATTCAGGCAGTGAGGAAGAAATACACCTCTGAACAATAGGCCAATATAGTGAGAGGCTCTATTAATTGCCATGAATATTTAAAGTGCTCAGCAAACTGGGGGCTGAAAGGAGGGATGCAGGAGCCATTTATAACACCATTATCTCCCCGGGACTGAATATCCCTACACAACCAGTGAAATGCATATAGGTTTAACTGGGAGTAAACTGAAAATGAACTCTTGATGAACACAGGCAGTCCTGGAGCTAGCCTCCCTCCAAGCTGTATGGACTTACCTGATATTGGCTGCTAGGGGATCACAGACAGTGCAGGAGATTCTGAGCTTGAAGGACACACTGTACCAGGGTGCTAGCTAGGTCCAACAAGAGCTGAGGATGGTTATCAGGGTACAGAATGTCAAATCACTGATAATACACA
>NC_053497.1:138803301-138808301 GCF_905171775.1 Rana temporaria
AGTGCTGGGGGGATATCTGGGGTGTAGAGGGGGTCAGAGTGCTGGGGGGATATCTGGGGTGTAGAGGGGGTCAGAGTGCTGGGGGGATATCTGGGGTGTAGAGGGGTCAGAGTGCTGGGGGGATATCTGGGGTGTAGAGGGGGTCAGAGTGCTGGGGGGATATCTGGGGTGTAGAGGGGGTCAGAGTGCTGGGGGGATATCTGGGGTGTAGAGGGGGTCAGAGTGCTGGGGGGATATCTGGGGTGTAGAGGGGGTCAGAGTGCTGGGGGGATATCTGGGGTGTAGAGGGGTCAGAGTGCTGGGGGATATCTGGGGTGTAGAGGGTCAGAGTGTTGGGGGGATATCTGGGGTGTCGAGTGGTCAGAGTGCTGGGGGGGTATCTGGGGTGTAGAGGGGTCAGAGTGCTGGGGGGATATCTGGGGTGTAGAGGGTCAGAGTGTTGGGGGGATATCTGGGGTGTAGAGGGGTCAGAGTGCTGGGGGGGGGGGTATCTAGGGTGTAGAGGGGTCAGAGTGCTGGGGGGGGGTATCTAGGGTGTAGAGGGGTCAGAGTGCTGGGGGGATATCTGGGGTGTAGAGGGGTCAGAGTGCTGGGGGGATCTCTTTCTCTTTCTCTCTCTCTCTCTCTCTCTCTCTCTCTCTCTCTCTCTCTCTCTCTCTCTCTCTCTCTCTCTCTCTCTCTCTCTCTCTCTCTCTCTCTCTCTCTCTCTCTCTCTCTCTCTCTCTCTCTCATCTATCTGTTTATCTTTGAAGTATCATCCATCCACCCATCCATTTTTTCATAACTCTCTTTGTATCCCCTCCCATCCTATATGTTATCCAATCATCTGGCCCCTAATTCTGTGTCGGAAATTCACATGTACAGTATCTCTTTTCAGATTTCCATACCTCCCCTGTGTACAGTGTTCTTCTATCTCCGCTACATCTTATGTCAGGTGTAATTACACCTAGACCTGTATACTGTATTAGAGATCCCTCCACATCGTGTCTTGTCCATCCATCCATGTACATTCATGTGTCCCTCCTTACCGCACAACTCCCCATACACCATTTGTCGGGCTATAAGCATCAATTCAATCGGTGTCCCTGCAATCCAACCAGGGCCGTCTTTACCGCAGGGCAAATGGGGCAGGTGCCCTGGGCCCTGTCACTGTTGGGGGCCCAAAGCAACCCCCTTTAAAAAAAAAAAAAAAAAAAAAAATTTTTTTTTTTTTTTTTTTTTTTTAGGGGCCCGGAGGACCCCAGGGGCCCGGAGGACCCCAGGGCCCCAGATGGCAACCCCCCCTTTTTTTTATTTATTTTTAAATAAAAAAAAATTATATTATATAATTTATATAATTTTTTAATATATTTTTATTTTATTTTTTATTAAAGGGCCAATTTTTTTAGAGGTCTGGGGGTCCCCAGGGGCCCATAGTTCCCCAGGGCCCCGGATGACAACCCCCCTTTTTTTATAAAAAGAAATCTGTTTATTTATATATATATATATATATATATATATATATATATATATATATATATATATATATATATATATAAAAATGTTTATTATTATTATAGGACCCAGAGGTCCCCGGATGGCAACCCCCCTTTTTTTTTATAAAAAACATTTTTTTTATATATTTTATTTCTTTTTATATATATATATATATATATATATATATATATATATATATATATATATATTATATATATATATATATATATATATATATATATATATATATAATTTTTTTTTTTTTTATTAAAGGGCTCAGAGGTCCCCATGTGGCAAACACCCTTTATCTTTTTTTATAAATGTTTATTTTTTTATTTTTGTTTATATATTTTTTTTATTTATTTTTTATTTAAGGGCCCAGAGGTCCCCAGGGCCCTGGATGGCAACCCCCCCTTTTTTTTTTTATAAATGTTTCTTTATATATATTTTTTATTAAAGGGCCCAGAGGTCCCGGATGGCAACCCCCTTTTTTTTGTAATTTATTTTTATTAAAAAAAAAATATTAAAGGGCCCAGAGGTCCCCAGGGCCCCAGATGGCAACCCCCTTTTTAAAATATATTTTTTATATATATTTTTTATTTCTTTTTATTAAAGGGCCCAGAGGTCCCCAGGGCCCCGGATGGCTACACCCCTTTTTTATATATATTTTTCTTTATTTCTTTCTTTATTTCTTTTTTTGTAAAGGGCCCCCCGCTTCTAAATTTGCGGCAGCCCCCCCCTGCTTCTCAATTTCAGGCGGCAGCACCCCCCATCCCGGTTCTCTGCTCCAGGGGGCCCATGCCTGAAGCTGTGTAAGTGGCCCCATAATTCCTGATGGCGGCCCTGCCTCCCGTTAAGCCCCTGTGCTGCCCACAAATCAGGCTGAAAATCATCAGCGGCACGCAGCCAGTGACAGTACTGCTTCCCTTCCCAGTGTTTTAAAATGTACAGCACCCCTGGCTTCCCTTTAGACGTGCACTTCTCCCTTCCTGCCACTGGGTGCTGCTTGCATATAAAAGTGAATTAGAATGTGATTTTATAACATCCCCAGTTTGCTCTTCCTGAGGCTGACTTCTTCATGTCCTGCTCCTCAAGGTATGTCACTGTTTGCTAATCTATATTGTAAATTGAAGTTTTCTGTAGAGTGTGCCCAAAGTCTTTATATTTGATGATTCACTGCAGGTCTGGTCAGTGTTTTAAAAAGTTCCTCTATTTTACACATGGCATGGCATGGGGGTCACAGCACCGTCTGTCCATTCTGCTTTAGCGCCATGGGACCCCATGCCATGCCATGTGTAAAATAGAGGAACTCCTTAAATCACAGACCAGACCTGCAGTCCAGGCTGAGTAAAGCCTCAGAGTACATGACATTACTGTCTGTATTTAACTGCTTGATGGGCTTATTTTGGGCCTGGCTGGTTCACATGTATGTGTTTTGGCGGCCCACATTTGCGCAGGCACAGCAGCCCATTCATTTGAATGGGCCGCCATGCCTGCGTTTCCTGCAAAGAAAAGCGCATGCCTCATGTAATAGGCTGCGCACACGGCACGCCTATGCCCATCAAGCACTGAAATACAGCACTGTCTGTCCATTCTGCTGTCTGCTGTGACTTATCTGCAGTTCCCGCACTGTCAAACTTGCTGCATTTTTAGATGTTTAGGCCACGCTTTTAAAAACACAGTGCGTTTGTGTGTGCAAGAACTGCAGGTAAGTAGCATGGTGCAAAAGCAGAATGGATTTCAAGGCAACTGTATTTTTAAAATGCTGAATGCACCTTTTTTCTGCAGGAAACAAAGGCATGGCAGCCTATTCAAATCAATGGGCTGCTGTACCTGCACAAATGAGGACCGCCAAAACATACATGTGAACCAGCCAGGCCCAAAATAAGCTGGAGGGGGGCCCAAAAAAAATGTTTGCCCTGGGCCCAAACCATATTAAAGACGGCCCTGAATCCAACCGGAGCTCCGGGGATGGCATTCATATATTGGGGTCTAGAATACATCTGGGGCTGCATGAGTCAAATCAATTACTGACATTAAACATGAATGCCTGGCATGACAAGCCTTACCCATGTCACTCTGGAATACTACAAATATCTAACCTATACTACTACACACTGCAAGTATCTAACTTTCATACTACTACATACTACAAATATCTAACCTATACTACATACTACACACTGCAAGTATCTAACTTTCATACTACTATATCTAACCTATACTACAAAAATCTAACCTATACTACTACATACTACAAATATGAAACCTATACTACTAAACACTACAAATATGATATCTAACCTGTACTACTACACACTGCAAGTATCTAACTTTCATACTACTACATACTACAAATATCTATATACTACAAAAATCTAACCTATACTACTACATACTACAAATATCTAACCTATACTACTACATACTACAAATATCAAACCTATACTACTACATACTACAAATATCTAACCTATACTACTACATACTGCAAAAATCTAACCTATACTACTACATACTACAAATATGATATCTAACCTATACTACTACATACTACAAATATATAACCTATACTACTACATACAAATATCTAACCTATGCACAAACTACTACATACTACAACTATCTAACCTATACTACATGCTGTTACAAATATCCAATCTATATACTACAATACCTAACGTATTATATCTAACCTATGCACATTACATACTACAAACAGCAATCTATACACATAATAGACATACTACAAATATCTAACCTATACTATACATACTACACATATCTAAAAGTATACCCCAGGTATTGTATATGCCCATTTAACTGTATAATGACATAAATATATACTGTATATAGAGAAAGATGGACTATAATCTATTTACTTTAACCCCCCAATATCAGTGCATTAGTGTCAATGAGCTTGTCATCTGAGCCAGGTTACCCACCAGAATAAAACCAAATCCTCTCCCCCCTCCCGCCCAGCCCAGCGCTGTTTATTTCATTTAGTAATTATTGTTTTGGGACCTGGATGAAAAGAAGTGGAGAACCTTTAGCTGCATATCCCCCATCCAACAAAACAACGATTTAAATCCACCTCTTCTTCATCCGACAAAAGCTCTGGACGGGAA
The DNA here is from genome assembly GCF_905171775.1 of Rana temporaria. NCBI lineage: Eukaryota > Metazoa > Chordata > Amphibia > Anura > Ranidae > Rana > Rana temporaria. The sequence goes on from NC_053497.1 coordinate 138,807,906, forward strand.
TGTTCGTCTGGGCTGATTAAAGTTAAACAAAAGCGGCTCAGAGAAGTGCATTCCCAGCCCGGATCCAGCTGCCCACCGACGCTCTCAGGTGCGCCACACCGACACTCTCCGATTTATTTCATTCAACGAATTCATTCGTTTCATGATACATGGGAGCACAAATCACTAACATGTTCTACGATTTGTCGGGGTACGAAAACAGGCAAGGAAGAGTCTTGAGTTGTAGCAGCATGTAACGAAAATAAAAGTAGAGTAACAACCCTAAACATGACACAATAAAAAAACAAACGGAAAGAAACAAAAATAACAAATAACACCATACAAATAAATACAAAGTAGCCATAATAAATGTAACACATAAATAGCAATACAGCTGTAAAAACGACTCAATAAAAA